>NC_037088.1:63952153-64255183 GCF_002994745.2 Rosa chinensis | reverse complement strand
ATCCTTGTAAGTCGACCCCAATCCTCCATTTCCCAAAATCTCCGTCGCGACCTTCATCAAATGTGGCCACCCAAACGTGCCTCCCTAATCATTCACCATCAAAAACTCATTCCTTACATTCTTCCCCCTCTACGAACCCTTTTTGGAATCCCAAGTTTCTTGCTCCATGTTTTCCTTCCTAAGAACACTAAAATGTTCCTCCCTCCGTTGTCTCTTTTGTCTAATATTTGCAACTTTTTACTTGTTTTTTTGTGTTAAAATTCGGGGTTTTGAGGTTTTTGAAAGGCCCAATTGGAGATAGCTGAGTAATTATATCAACTCTAATATGTTGTTGAGTTTTTGTGCTTATGGTATTGGTGATTTGACTGCTGGGTTTGTAATTCTTCATCTTTGCTGGGTTTACTTAAACATATGGATATTATTGGAAAATTACTGGGTGTAAAAAATTTACTTATATTGCTGGATACATTTAGAAAGACCCTTAAAATATTGACTCATATTATTAAGAATACCGATTTTGATCGAGATATGCTTTTGATATAATTTTTCGACGTCACCACTTCTTGAAAGTTTTTATTTTGCGGTGGACAATGTTTAGGTATACCATCAGGTTATCAATCAACTACTTCATGGTCTACCACCTCTTCATCAGACTACCTTATTTATCTTTTTGGGGCCCTTCGCTTGTTTGTCTCAATTATTACCGCTCTATCTATTATCCATGAATCCATGATGGATAAGGAACTAAAGACATGACTAGTTGACTACTAAAAATATAAGATTTTGATTTTGTGGTTGTAAAGAAGCTGCGATATTGATGCACGCGAGATTCTGAAATTAGTTTATAGGAACTGCCGAACCACAAAAGGATTATGCATAATGACTGAAGTTGAAATGATTGAGAGATGTATAGTGATTTTTTTTTTTTTTGTTACAATAACTATCTTACAAGTGATTATAAATGCGCGCTTCCAATTCAATGACTCAAGATGTCTGCGTGTCATGCCGTATCGTGTTTTGTCATACGAGTTAATCCGATTGTATTGTACGTGTGATAACTCATTTGCCAACTCTAAATTTTCAAAGGTTTTGCTCTCATTCTTGGTTAAGAAAACTACATTGAGTAATTTATAAATTTAACCTTACCCCTTCTTAACATAACAACTATTGATTTGTCTTTTCTATGAAATGAGACTAGAGTAAAACGATATTTGTAGCTGCCAAGTAAACGCCGTAATTGTTAATATTTTTCTTTGATCATATGAACTAGTAATATAAGGTCTAAAGTCTAAACTATTGCTTTTATTTCCGAATATACTATTGACACTGCCTCCAGTCCAGTACACTTTCATATGTTATATAACATTTTTAATGTCTAATAACAAATTTGAATTCTATTCCAGGCCAAACCTGGCAAACAAACATGATGTTCACCAATTCGAATCAATCCAAAGGCATGTCCTCAGTTCCTAACAATTTAAGGTTAAACGAGGTCAAAGACCTCAAACATGAAGAGAAGATAACCTTTCGTTAGCACAAAGTGTTACTAATAATACACATTTCTTGAAAGCGCAATTAAGTTATGGGTTTTTGTCCATTTACACCATTTTTAGAGATTTTTTTCCCACTTACCCCACTAAGTTTTTTTAATTCCCTCTTACCCAAAACACTCTAAGGAGGTCTTCCCTAATACCCCATTAAGATTTTTTTTTTTTTTTCATTATTTTTTTAATACCATTTTACCCTCACCTTTATTACTTAGAGAAAGAGAGATAGAGAATGGAAGAGAGAGAAACCATAGGGGACTTCGCCGGAGTTCGATCACCGACAGCCAGATTCCGGTCACCGGCCGCCGGATTCCGGCCAACTTCGCCGGATTCCGGCCAACTTCGCCGGAATCCGGCCAATTTTGGCCGGAATCCGGTCACCTGCCGCCGGATTCCGATCACCAGCTACCACCCACCGGAAAGTTTTTTTGCCCCCTAATAGACATCTATTGCCCCCCAATAGACGACTATCAGCCATGTATTGCCCCCCAATAGACGTCTATTGCCCCCCAATAAAGGGGCATTAGACGACTATCAACCATGTATTGCCTCCCAATAGACGTATATTAACCATGTATTGCTCTCCCAATAGACGACTATCAGCCATGTATTGCCCCCCAATAGACGTCTATTGCCCCTCAATAGATGTCTATTACCCCCCCCCCCCAATACACGCTTTAATAGATGTCTATTGCCCCAATAGAACTTTCAGTGGCCAGAATAGAAACTAATCTCCCTAAATTTAGACACATAAAACTTTAATTATAGAAAAAAACAAGGAGATTACATCAATTCAAAATGTCTATTGCCCTCCAGTAGACGTCTATTGCCCCCCAATAGACGTCTATTAAAAGATAATAAAACGTTTTTTTTTCGTCCTATGCCTTCTGCCCACATTTACACAAAAAAAAAAAAAAAAAACTCGGCAACTAGAATTTACAAATAAAAGCTGTATTACCCATGAGTGCCAATAAAACAATTATGGTAAAAAATACTTTACAAAAGCAACTACAGTGTCGATTCGTCCGATTGCTCTACATTACCAAATCTCATACCTCCTCCTCCTCACCGATCGACATTTCGCATTGCCAAATCTAAAACGAATCGTAGTAATCGGATTGTTGAATTTTAGTCCGCTTTGGTTGATTTTGAAATTGTGTGGATTTTCAGATGCTGATGAAATTCGAGACCAAGAGTAACCGTGCCAAGGGGCTGAGCTTCCCCAGCAAGAGGCCATGGATTTTGGTGAGTCTTCACAGCGGAGCTCGAACTCAAATCGCCGTAGCGGCAAATAGAGCCGTCATGGACGACGCTGCACCGCTTCGACAACGCATCGAGGAGCTCGATCTGGTACGAGATGGCATACGCAGAGGCCAAGGGCCGGGTTGGGCGGGGAGGGTAAGAAGAAGAGGTGGGCTTCGTCCTCCGGTTCCAGATCTGCCATGGCAGAGAGAGAGAGAGAGAGAGACAGAGAGAGAGAGAGAGAGAAGCGGAGAGTCTGGAGAGAGACAGAGAGAAGAGAGAGATCAAAGGGAGGAGAGTAATTATTTAATTAGGAAGTGGGCAGAATAGTCATTTTAATTTAAATTGGGTTAGTGGGAAAAAAAATTTGTTGTTGGGGTAAGTGGGATAACTTTAGTTTATTTTGGGGCTTTTGGTCAAGGACCCTTAAGTTATTAATACTAACTCAAACAACAATATATTTTGAAAAATGAATAGACTAACGAAAATGTTATTTCTCAAGTGGTGAAAAACAAAGGGTCTCATCAATAAGTGGCTTTGTATGTAAGCATACACTTCATTCATTATGTTCTCAAAGAGAAAACAGTAGAATATATGATTGAACCCATCATTGATCTTTCTTAGAGTTTTTTTTTTTTTGGTTTTTCCAAAATATATTACTAATTATTCGGCTATATATATAGATGCATGTAGTTTTATGAATTCAGATATAATTTCATATTAGTTCATTTTTTACTCTCATTGTAATTTTAAACTGAACAAAATTGCTACATAACAATCTCACTAAAGACTTAAAGTAGTCATTTATATTGAATTTCTGTGGTAATTTAAAGTCACAGAATTTTGAGATCATTGCGCCGGTCCAAATTTGCAGGTGTCATGTTGCAATGGGAAGACATCCAAATATGCATCTCTTGAAAGATCAGAATAGCATTGCACACGATACACTTTGATTGTTCCTCCCATTTTTCCAGAACATAATTGATAAGATTGAATTACGTCTTGTGAGGTTCAATGGCATGTTAGTAAATAAGCGAAAATGTAAACGGTTATAAGATTCGCAAGTCATCTGACTTCTAGAATGAGAAGGGTAAAAAAAAACGTGTACACCAGCGTGCCTCACCATGATGAGCTGTGCTGACCTCAGAGCCTCTTGCTGGAAAGTGTAAATTACTAACGGTAAATTGCAGCTATTCCGGCAAAATCCAATAGTAGAAGTTCGTCTTTCCATGGAAATAGAAAAGCTCGTCAATGGAGTGTATTATACTTGAATGTTAATCCACTCTCGAATGTTAATCCAACGGTGTAATATTTAAGCTGAGTTATTTTATTTTTCATCGTTAAATTTATATCTAACTGTGATTGAACATAGTTTTCTTGGTCAGTATTGACCATGTGAACATCACTGCATTACAATATTTATAATTATGTATAAATCATACTTAAATTTATTTTTAACAGTTATCCATATAAACGTAGACGATTATTAATCGCTGGTCTTTGATATAAATTGAAGATGTTTCAAAATAATGTTGCATTTTATATTGGGCAATGATATAGGGCTTCAATGAGGTCTAAGATTTGTGGCCTCAAATCCTAAATGTCATGCCATGCAAGCAAATACAAAATTTATTTTCAATTCCACATAATAAATCTTGCCACATCATACTATTGCAACACCAACTTCACCCTTTTATATTTCCTTATAGATGTCATGCCATGCAAGCAAATATAAAATTTATTTTCAATTCCACATAATAAATCTTGCCACATCATACTATTGCAACACCAACTTTACCTTTTATATTTCCTTGTAGATGTTAGTGGGTAAATCAATTACATTATTGAATTAAATTAGTTGATGAAAAAAAAGTAGCTATTAATTATGTATTAATTTAAGAGATATGTTGTCAAATTGACAAATTCCTATAATTTTTCTTTCCAAATAGCGTCAATATAGTCAAGAAATAGGCATTAACTTTCCAAATATTGATTAATTTCACCCAAAAAAAATAGCATTAATAAATTGAATTTGGAAAAAACGTATGTCTAAATTAAGAGGTAATAAAAAATTCCAGCCATTAATTATCATCTACAATCTAAATATAAGGATAAAACAAACAAAAAATAATAAACTCAAATATAATGTGTAAACCCTAGCTACATAAAGAGGGAAAAAAAATAAACAAAAGAATATATATATATATATATATATATATTTTTTTTTAAAGGGGTTTGAAACCTAGTCAAGTTGGGAGGCTCATCTTCACGCCTGACTTATTATATTAATATTAGAAGAGTGGATAGAGTGGGACATAAAACCTTGACCTCTAGCCGCAGTACATAAATCCTCGTAAAGTACATCCGGGATAATCATAGGAGACTCATCTACCCAAATATCATCAAGATAATTTAAACTAACAAGGTGAGTCAATCGATGTGCTACACCATTTGCTTCACGGAATGCATGTTTGATCTGAAAAGAGTGAAAAGATGTCAAATATGACTTACAATCATCGATAATACGACCTATGTCAGATCGATCTTCCATATTTTGTTGCAGCGCCGACACCACAAGTGAGCAATCACTTTCTAGGTCGAAAGCATCCCAACCTTCACGAATAGCCAATAGGATACCCGCCCTACAAGCCTCCGCTTCCATATGAGTAGCGGAAAGG
The DNA here is from genome assembly GCF_002994745.2 of Rosa chinensis. Classification (NCBI taxonomy): domain Eukaryota; kingdom Viridiplantae; phylum Streptophyta; class Magnoliopsida; order Rosales; family Rosaceae; genus Rosa; species Rosa chinensis. The sequence goes on along the minus strand of NC_037088.1, from coordinate 64,249,716 downwards.
ACATGAGGGAAGTAGCAAGCCATGGATGCAATGAATGTACCAAATTCGTTGTGGACCACAACACCAATACCTCCATCCCCCGACTCAGACCGGAAACTGCCATCAACATTGATCTTTAGACGCCCACTGGGGGGGAGTTGCCATTTGGACTTGGGTTGTGCACGCTTGGTTAAACCAATTGGGTGTTGCTTCTGGTAATCAGACAAAAAGGTATTAGACCATCCAATTGCATTGCATGCACTAAAGTACGTACCTTTTCACAAGGTGTTGTTGCGCTCGGTCCAAATGACCCACAGATGCATGAAAAAAAGCTCACGTTGACTACCATGCAATCCAACCTTAATATTAATCACCCATTCTACCAAATTATGACCTGGAATAGCTTTGAGATTCAAATGCAAGCCACTAAGCAACCAGAAACCTCCAATGACATCACACTCCCTAAATAAATGTATATCATCTTCAATTGCACGATGGCAAAACACATACTTCATATTAGGGAGACTGACCTTTATGTGAAGTAATGTAGCTTTTGTAGGAAGAATCCCAATCAAAACTCGCCACATGAATGAACGTACCTTAGGAGGAATGCGAGCATGCCAAACCCCTAACAAAAGAATATATATAATCATATGAATATGTATTTTTCACATTATATTTTCAAAATTTATAGGAACTCAACAAATGTTGAATTCATATACATGTGTTATGCAAATCTATTGATTGAGTGTATGTGCAAATCTATTGAATGAATTACATGAAATTTTTTGTATTCTTGATTGAAGAAAAAAAAAATTTGTTTAAATCTAAGTACGAGTGTAATGAAAATAAAAAATGAAAGGAAAAAAAATACCAAAATAATTTTTGTTTAGAAGAAAGCCAAAATAAGTTAGATTCATTAGATTTTTTTTATTTTTTTTGGTTACAAAAAGTTTAGGTCCCTACACTAACAGAGCCAGGGCAAACCTATGACCTTAACCTAACAGGACTTACGAAACTGGATAGTGTCCCAACCCAGCCCATTGGTATGGAATTATGCAGGACATTTTCTATATTGCACACCAAATGAGATATTGTTGGTTGCGGGGATCGAACTTGTGTGGGTTTACACCTCAAGTTCTCCCTTGCCAACTGAACCAACTCTCATTGGTAGATTCATTAGATTTTGGAAGGATAAGATGATATTTTTCTCAAACATTACATGTCATGAGTTTACAAATAGATGATGTGCGTAGATGACATGGCATAACACCTAAGATTGATACCACAAATCTTAGGCCTCATTGAGGCCACAAATTTTTTTTCTTTTATATTTGTGTACCATGACCGCTCCTTAATGAGATTTGTTATTTGGTTGTGGTCAAGATTTAGGTATGCCATCAAGTTATCTCAACTACTTCATGGTCTACCACCTCTTTATCAAATTATCCTTAATTAGCTTTCCGAGACCCTAACCTTGTTTGTCACAAATATTACTGCTGTCCATGTATGGTAAGGACTAACTAGAAATGATATTTGATTTTGATTTTGAGGTTCTAAAGTAGTTAGTTGTGACACTTAACAACTTACCGATGCACAATAGATATGAAATTTGCTTATATGAACTGTCAGACTTAAGTGATTGAATGCATTAAAAAAAAAAAAGTGATTAAGAAGGGTAATGTCTCAGTCTTACGTAAAAATGACATGCATGTGATTTAATATATAATTACGAACATATGATACTAACTTGATGACTCAAAACACGTGAATATTTTGAGTCTTATATATGACATAACAGTCTGCGAATCAAGTTGTGTCATAACCCATTTGCTAAATTAAAATTCTTTTCAGATTTTGCGGTGAAGTAAACAAATGATTGCTCTTTCGGAAAATTATTATGTAATTTCTAAATTTAAACATTTGCCATCTTATTGTCGTAACAGTCAGTAATTCACTAATTTGTATTTACAGATCACGTGGATGTCACTCGCGTTAACCTTTAAGCAGGACCACAATACGTGGCACAATCTCCAGCTAAGTTCCACTGTTATCGCCTTACTGCGTGATAACAACTAGCAATATAAGATCCCCACTTTTGAATTTATTTACAAAGGTGCCATTGAATTTTCCTTTAGTTGACTCTTCCTCCTATCTTGGTCTGTTAATATATTTTTCCAGTATCCTCCAATGTATTTCCCTTGGTTTTTCTAAATTGTGGTACAAGTCTTAATTTCTCTCCCCACCAAATCTGCTGTTGACGAATCTAAATTCTAGCTAAGTCATGTCCTAATAAGGTGAAACAAATTAATAACTCGATATTATAAGGATGTAACGTTTTATTAATATTTTTTTTTTTTTTTGAAATATAAGTTGAATTCATTAGATCAACAGCCAATAGGCTAGAGTCTACCAGAACTTACAAAAGCAAAACTCGGCAACAGCCGAACTAAACTATCTAAGCTAGAGTAGATCATTAAAATCTCTGGGACGCTCGCTTTTAAGCAAGCCTATATAAGAATGTATAAACCTCGCCCTCTATGGAAAGGAAATCATTCAGCTAGCCCTTCCTTGCCAGGCACGCAATTGTGGTACAAGTAAAAAACTAGAAACATCATAGAAGACTCATAGAAGTCCATATACGCTCACATAGGCTTGACCCCAAGTAAACAGAATTTAAAAAAGAGCCAACTCCTTCCCTGTTGGGTTGGAGTGTTTCCCCACAACTTGCTTCTTCTTTGGAGACTTGTCCTGGGCCTTGCCTTCAACATGTTTTGAGGTATGCTTCTTAGCACCAGATGATGGTTTATTCCTACTTCCAAACGGTCGACCGCGTTTCCGCTTCATACTCCCAGTGTGATCCTCCTCCTGTATAGGGTCCAAACCAAGATTCTCCGAGTCAAGAATGAGATTTCTTTTCCCCACCGCCAAACTCAGCTTTAGTTTCTTAGGGGAGATAGTCATGCTGTCATCACGTCCCCGACGTTTTCCAGTTATGCGTTCCGGAGACTCTGTTGTCTCCTGAAGGTCACGGACCAGCACTTGTCGTTTCGGCTTCATAGCTGGAACAGTCAGACCTGGCTCCCCACTCTGACTGGGATCAGGAGTCCGAAACACCAACGGAGGACATGGGTTAGAAACCCTAACTCGCACACCAGTATCAGTGCCTAATGTGGATCCCGCCCAGGCTCCTTGCCCTGACGAACCCCCACTATGCATCTCCGGTATCACAGTCTGAGACCCCAGAACAGTGCGCTCTGCTTCATCCTCATCTTCATCCAGCGCCGGCCCTGAGCAAGGCAACCCCACGTGCGTGACTAGCCCACACACTGAACACCGCCCAAAGAGTTTATCATATCGGAATTGACAGCAAAACTCGACCTCATCCTCCACCAAGTACCATCGCTTGAAGGGTAATGGTTTATTTAGCGGTATCTCAACCCTAATCCGGAGTTTCCCCGTCTTCTTGGCATTCCTATCAATTTCCTGGAAGTCCCCCAACGTATAACCGATCATGGTCATGACGCGCTCCGACCTGAACGCCGGTGGTATCTTCTGAAGAGTGATCCAATATGATGACCTAGTTAAAGGCACCTTCTCCACCGGCATGACACCATCATACCAAGCCAAAGCCACCGGAGCGTGATTATATCCCCATGGAGCACCACGCCAGATTCGAACCCGATCAGCCGGATCCGACAACGTGAAGATCACCCTCTGCTCTTCTGCCTCCTCCACCTGCAACGATCCATTAATCCTCCAGGCGTTGCGGAACATCCCCAAGAAGGATTTGACCTTGAAATCACGAGCGCTGAGAAGCTTACCCACCAAGAAAACGTTTGCCTGTCGCAAACCTTTGCCCTGCGTTGGTCGCAGATCAATCTGCCTCTTGCCTTCAGCGATAGCAAGAGAGGAGGCTAGTCTAGCAGCCATTGCATCAACAGAAGACATCCTGTTGACAAGAAGAAACACAGAACCGAAACCCTAACCCTAAGTATTTGAGAGAGAGAGTTGACGGCTCAACTAGTCTTTAGTTTTTTGAAACTCTTTCGGTAACGTTTTATTAATATGAGGCTTTAGCAAAAAAAAATTATATGAATAAGTATCCAAATAAAATCAAAATTACACATATATAACTAAAAGTTACTTTTGAATAAGCTCCAACGACACCATTGTCGCTCATGTAATAGACTATAGGGGCAGGGGACTCATGTAATTTTATACAAGTGCAAGATTCTTTTTCTTTCTTTATACATGATGTACATTTAATATTACATACTTGAGAGTTTGCAAGTGTGACAACTCATTGAATCAATCGACTTTAATGAAAACACTGCATTTGATAAAAAAATTAAAAAAAAAAAAACACTGCATGAAAGAAAAATGTTTCATGAACACCACTAACGTCAAAACAAAAAATAATCATTTCTATACATCCATTAATTTTCTCTTCCCCTTCTAAGAGCAAGTTCACCCGTTGAACTTGACCGGTCAAGACTATTCACTGTTTTTTTGCCTTGTATTTCTACTATCGAGGCTGGCAGGTCAGATACTGTTCACAAAATGTTACGACTAGTCAAGTTTTTAGTCGAGTTCAGCAAAAAAACAGTGAATAGTCTTGACCGGTCAAGCTCAACGGGTGGACTTGCTCTAATGCACAAAATTTCACCCGCGATATACTAGGTTTCTTGCCTTGGGGACAAAAGAAATGACAACTCGGTAAATAACTAAATATGGAGGGCTTTTATATTGCTAAGTTATCTTTCCAAGTCACAGCGGGACGCACATAGATTCCGTTACTGATACGAAGCCCATAGTAGAATCTGGATACTTGATGAGCTCTGCTGACGTCATATCTCTTGGCTGTAAAAGTAAATTACATTATTTCTATATACGGAAACTACTGATTTTTATTTTGTATGTATGGAAAGTTGGAAACTACTTGTATTTTATCTCTTAAATATGACGTCTAAGCGTTCATATTCCTTTAAAATGAAAAGATTAGGCCCTAATTGCTAAGGCAATGCCAACAATAAAACATGACCAATTGATCGGACCTCAAATTAATGCGACCTTTAAGGATTTTTAAATTACTCAATTTATAAGTTTACTCTTTTGTTAATCAAAAGTTATTAGATTACTCAATCAGTTGTGCTAGCTCATCTATAAGGTGGCACCGAGGGTTACTATCACGTAATATTTAATGTTCAATTACAATATACATTAATTCTTTCAAAAAAATCATTGTGTGTTTTTGATACACTAAATCAATTCTTAATGTTTAGTTTCTACTCAAATTTCAATACTATCTCAATTATCAAGTACACTATGTTATCATTTTCTTCGTACGGATAATAGATTGATTACTTTTTCTTACGGTAAACATACTCATCGATTGACGATGCACGCTAGCTTAGTGGTTAGAGCACTCACTACCTAGGATTCAGGTCCTGAGTAAAAGAATTATAATTGTGACTGAATTGTTTTACTTCTATTGATAATCACCAATATATACAGATATACAAACCTTGATCAACAAGAAAACCCTATAATCTAGGGATATAGATAAAGATACAAGAAATCTATTCTTAATTATATAATATTCTCAACTAATTACATAATATTCTCAACACTCCCCCTCAAGTTGGAGAGTGGATGTCAAGAACTCCCAACTTGTGCAACAAATTCTTAAACCTTTCTTTGCCCAACGTGTTGTGAAATTTTAATTAAAACTCGCAAGCGCACGAATCGTCGTTAGTATAGTGTGCAAGTACGAGGTCGTTCCAACTGAGGATTGATAATTAATTTAAATCCTAACCTAATTAATCCAAACACAAAATCACATAAGAAATCAAACTAAAGAAGATATGGTTTTGGATTTTTGAATAAAGAAATAATATGAAAATTAAAGAAAGAAAGAAAGAAAGAAACAAATAATGATAAAACTTAGGGTTTCATAATCAACCACTAACAATCCTATTCATGTTTCAATGCAATTAACATATTCTTTTGTTTCTCTAGATGATAATTCCCGTATCTAAGTCCTTCTCAGGTACTCTAGACCATAGTTTTCCTTAAGTGTATGATGCTCTCCCTCTCGGGTAAAGATCGTATATCCTAACTATGCAGTTTATCCTTCTCAGGTATAAATTTAACATGCAAGACTCATTACGCTTTAGAAAACAAGGGAATCAAGCAAACCATTAGTCTTTCTCAAGTAATAATGTAATTTACCACACTTAATCACAAGAAGCTAATCAAATTATATTGCATCTCTGCTTCAAATTTGTCTTCCAATTACTATATGCAAAGCCCTAAGGTGATCAATCAAAGAACTTAAACATAAAGCATCAATTCAAATAGTGATTAAGCATTCATCATAAAAAAAACTATAAATCCATCAATATAACATCAAAGTACATAAACAATCATGATAGGGCATCATCCTAACCCTAGAAAAAGGTTTAGCAAAATATAACTAAATAAAACATAGGAAAAACATAAAAAGAATGGAAGGGAAAAAGATGGGGAAAGATGGATGAGTCGTCTCCGCTCCTTAGGCGTCTTCAATGTGCTCCCAAGACTCTCCTTCCTCATGTAAATTCGTGCTCCCTTATATAGGGAAGATTTCTGCTCATCTTTGGCTTCAAGTTTCCTTGTAAGACTTGGATTTGGATTCCTTTCTTCATTTGGAATGGGAAAACCTTGAAATATCTCTTGTAGAAGTAGGAATACATGTATTCTTGAATCCTCATCTGAATTAACTTCCTTGAAACATTAGGATTGATCATCTTGTGCAGCGAAACTTGAGTTCTCCACGAATGGTTGTAAATTCCCGAGTAGATTTCCTGTCTGACCTATGTTCACTAAAATAATCATAACTTTCTCCAGAAGTATCGAAATCAAGATCCGTAAAATTCTACAGAAAGTAGACATCCGTAGCTTTCCATTGATATAAAGTTCATTGTCTGATTCGATCTGAGTAACTCCCAGTAATTCGGTGAAGTTGGTTGTTCTGCACAGGCAGATTCTGGCACCTGGGCGTCTTTCAATCCTAGTTAGCTCATTTTGGCTTCTTTTCTTCTCTTTATGAGGCAAACCTACAAAAACACTAAAAGATGTAAATGAATCATAAATAAGAAGAACTAAACATAAAAACAAAGATTAAGAGGCACAGGAATATAGGAAAATATGAGCACATCAAATACCCCCACACTTAGACTTAATTTGCTAGTCCTCGAGCAAAACAATGAAACTAAAAACACAAAGACACAAAACAAAACAAATGAAAACACACTAAGCCTTTCAACGTTAGTCTCAAAAATCTCATACTTTCATGGCATCAAGATTAGCACAACAACCAAGAATCAATCCAACATTTATTCGAGAGTTAATAAAAACATATAACTTAACATATAAACATGTAGGACATGGGGGCAACATTGGTGATATTAATCTCAGCATGCTTCAAACAAGTTATGACTCAAATCCTCACCGGTTTACCCTCTTTCTTCTCTCAGATTCATTGCTCATGCAAAAGCATATATTCACTCAAGATATATGTGAGAGAGATAATATATAAGACAAACAAATAACTCACATATAATAGAAATAAAAAGCTTTTTCTGAAAATATTTTTCAAGTATGATCTCATGAAGGATATCCACTACTTGCACAAATGGACCAAGCCATAGGTTCAACTCTTATAACTCATCTCCACATATCAAAGGCTGCTCTTTTCAAGGATCAAAGAGGTCTTATAATTAAGGTTGTAATTGGGCCAAGGCTTAGGGTTTATAGAAACGAGGGGATAGGAAAATAGCAAAGTATCCTAAAAACCTAGTAGAGCTCTTGTTGATGTAGAGAGACAATCTTGAAATTCCACTTTAATAGAAACATCATAGACTCCTTTTCCTTTGAATGTTTGTGAATCGGACAAAGACCAAATTTTTTCTTGTATGGGCCTTCACTTCAAAGCAAACTCCAAATCCACATGGGGGGACTAAAATCCATAAACAATTATCATATATATTTTTTTCTTCATTGCCGTCACATATAAATTTTTTTTTCAATTTTTTTTTTCTTCTTCTTCTTTTTTTATACTTTTCACGGCATATACATACATGCATTTTTTTTTCTATGGACAAGTCTTACCCCCACACTTGAACTTCCTTCTCTTCTCCATCTTCATTCTTGATGCCAAAAAACTTCTTATATGTCTCAAAAATTAGCTCCGCTAAGTCTTTAGAACAAAGGATAAAGATATAACTATACTAAGGTTTAGGGGTTAAGGATTATGAGGGTGATGAAAGAAAAGACTCAATGTAGGCTCAAAGGGGTTTATCTATGGGGGTGTACATCTTGTGCACACAAATAGGGACACATGGCAATTTGGCAATGGTGATAATTTCCTAAGGTGCCTTTATCCTTTCCAAGGTCCAAGCATATATTGATAAAAGTCTTGACAAGTATAAGAGTGAATTCTAGCATTCTATAGTTCATTAAATTTAATCTATGGCAAGCAATCAATCAAGATGAAAGAATAATGAGATCAACAAAATCATCGCCAAGAAAATAAGATGACATATATATATATATATATATATATATTTTTTTTTTTTTCATTCAACACTCAACAAAGAAAAGGCAAATAGGCTCAAATATCTCACATAGGTTATGTATGAAAAAACTTGTCTTAACATGCTCTTTTCTGTACCATGTAAGCAAAACCACATCCACTACACATACATATGACAATCATACATCCTTATTAACCAAAGAATAAAGTCAAACATCATCTCAATTTTATGATCCTCTTAAGCCATGATTTCTAAAATATATACTCATCATAGTTGTTGAAAGGCCTGAGACTCAAGAAAATAAAACCAAAAATAATGACACAAATAACAAAGAAAACACAATTTTTTATGTTTATTTATTTTTTTATAAACCCACAAAACTAACAACCTAATAGAAAGAAAAATCAAAATCCCTTCCCCCACACTTAAATCTAACATTGTCCTCAATGTTGAAAGAATTAAAGCATGCAATGCACATAAAAGCATGGAAAAGAGACAAGTGAAAAATAAAAAAACATAAAAGTAAAGAGAAGAGTTTAGAGCTCCCTGGGATTTAGTGAAGATTAGCATGAAGCCGATGTTGAAGAATAGCACAAAGCCGATGTTGAAGTCAAAAAACGATTGCAGAAGTCATCAGGAAAAATTTCCGCACAGATTGAGCACTGTTCGGTATTTCTCAAATATCTCTTAGCTCACAGCTCCGAATGATGATCTGCTTGGTGCGTTGGAAACTAGACTCGTGTAGCTTTCCGGTGATATGCAGTAAGGCTATTAAAACTTCAAGGAAGATATCCAGAATCTACATCACAAAGAAGGTACAGAACCTGAAAAGATAAAAAGAAATTTCACGTCAACAAATTCAAAATTGAAAATTATAGAAAATGGAGAAACAAAAGAACAAACAAAAAGAAAACAAAATTGGTAATCAGGTTAGAATCAAAATCAATCATCGATCCCCGGCAACGGCGCCAAAAACTTGTTGTGAAATTTTAATTAAAACTCGCAAGCGCACGAATCGTCGTTAGTATAGTGTGCAAGTACGAGGTCGTTCCAACTGAGGATTGATAATTAATTTAAATCCTAACCTAATTAATCCAAACACAAAAACACATAAGAAATCAAACTAAAGAAGATATGGTTTTGGATTTTTGAATAAAGAAATAATATGAAAATTAAAGAAAGAAAGAAAGAAAGAAACAAATAATGATAAAACTTAGGGTTTCATAATCAACCACTAACAATCCTATTCATGTTTCAATGCAATTAACATATTCTTTTGTTTCTCTAGATGATAATTCCCGTATCTAAGTCCTTCTCAGGTACTCTAGACCATAGTTTTCCTTAAGTGTATGATGCTCTCCCTCTCGGGTAAAGATCGTATATCCTAACTATGCAGTTTATCCTTCTCAGGTATAAATTTAACATGCAAGACTCATTACGCTTTAGAAAACAAGGGAATCAAGCAAACCATTAGTCTTTCTCAAGTAATAATGTAATTTACCACACTTAATCACAAGAAGCTAATCAAATTATATTGCATCTCTGCTTCAAATTTGTCTTCCAATTACTATATGCAAAGCCCTAAGGTGATCAATCAAAGAACTTAAACATAAAGCATCAATTCAAATAGTGATTAAGCATTCATCATAAAAAAAACTATAAATCCATCAATATAACATCAAAGTACATAAACAATCATGATAGGGCATCATCCTAACCCTAGAAAAAGGTTTAGCAAAATATAACTAAATAAAACATAGGAAAAACATAAAAAGAATGGAAGGGAAAAAGATGGGGAAAGATGGATGAGTCGTCTCCGCTCCTTAGGCGTCTTCAATGTGCTCCCAAGACTCTCCTTCCTCATGTAAATTCGTGCTCCCTTATATAGGGAAGATTTCTGCTCATCTTTGGCTTCAAGTTTCCTTGTAAGACTTGGATTTGGATTCCTTTCTTCATTTGGAATGGGAAAACCTTGAAATATCTCTTGTAGAAGTAGGAATACATGTATTCTTGAATCCTCATCTGAATTAACTTCCTTGAAACATTAGGATTGATCATCTTGTGCAGCGAAACTTGAGTTCTCCACGAATGGTTGTAAATTCCCGAGTAGATTTCCTGTCTGACCTATGTTCACTAAAATAATCATAACTTTCTCCAGAAGTATCGAAATCAAGATCCGTAAAATTCTACAGAAAGTAGACATCCGTAGCTTTCCATTGATATAAAGTTCATTGTCTGATTCGATCTGAGTAACTCCCAGTAATTCGGTGAAGTTGGTTGTTCTGCACAGGCAGATTCTGGCACCTGGGCGTCTTTCAATCCTAGTTAGCTCATTTTGGCTTCTTTTCTTCTCTTTATGAGGCAAACCTACAAAAACACTAAAAGATGTAAATGAATCATAAATAAGAAGAACTAAACATAAAAACAAAGATTAAGAGGCACAGGAATATAGGAAAATATGAGCACATCAAATACCCCCACACTTAGACTTAATTTGCTAGTCCTCGAGCAAAACAATGAAACTAAAAACACAAAGACACAAAACAAAACAAATGAAAACACACTAAGCCTTTCAACGTTAGTCTCAAAAATCTCATACTTTCATGGCATCAAGATTAGCACAACAACCAAGAATCAATCCAACATTTATTCGAGAGTTAATAAAAACATATAACTTAACATATAAACATGTAGGACATGGGGGCAACATTGGTGATATTAATCTCAGCATGCTTCAAACAAGTTATGACTCAAATCCTCACCGGTTTACCCTCTTTCTTCTCTCAGATTCATTGCTCATGCAAAAGCATATATTCACTCAAGATATATGTGAGAGAGATAATATATAAGACAAACAAATAACTCACATATAATAGAAATAAAAAGCTTTTTCTGAAAATATTTTTCAAGTATGATCTCATGAAGGATATCCACTACTTGCACAAATGGACCAAGCCATAGGTTCAACTCTTATAACTCATCTCCACATATCAAAGGCTGCTCTTTTCAAGGATCAAAGAGGTCTTATAATTAAGGTTGTAATTGGGCCAAGGCTTAGGGTTTATAGAAACGAGGGGATAGGAAAATAGCAAAGTATCCTAAAAACCTAGTAGAGCTCTTGTTGATGTAGAGAGACAATCTTGAAATTCCACTTTAATAGAAACATCATAGACTCCTTTTCCTTTGAATGTTTGTGAATCGGACAAAGACCAAATTTTTCTTGTATGGGCCTTCACTTCAAAGCAAACTCCAAATCCACATGGGGGGACTAAAATCCATAAACAATTATCATATATATTTTTTTCTTCATTGCCGTCACATATAAATTTTTTTTTCAATTTTTTTTTTCTTCTTCTTCTTTTTTTATACTTTTCACGGCATATACATACATGCATTTTTTTTTCTATGGACAAGTCTTACCCCCACACTTGAACTTCCTTCTCTTCTCCATCTTCATTCTTGATGCCAAAAAACTTCTTATATGTCTCAAAAATTAGCTCCGCTAAGTCTTTAGAACAAAGGATAAAGATATAACTATACTAAGGTTTAGGGGTTAAGGATTATGAGGGTGATGAAAGAAAAGACTCAATGTAGGCTCAAAGGGGTTTATCTATGGGGGTGTACATCTTGTGCACACAAATAGGGACACATGGCAATTTGGCAATGGTGATAATTTCCTAAGGTGCCTTTATCCTTTCCAAGGTCCAAGCATATATTGATAAAAGTCTTGACAAGTATAAGAGTGAATTCTAGCATTCTATAGTTCATTAAATTTAATCTATGGCAAGCAATCAATCAAGATGAAAGAATAATGAGATCAACAAAATCATCGCCAAGAAAATAAGATGACATATATATATATATATATATATATTTTTTTTTTTCATTCAACACTCAACAAAGAAAAGGCAAATAGGCTCAAATATCTCACATAGGTTATGTATGAAAAAACTTGTCTTAACATGCTCTTTTCTGTACCATGTAAGCAAAACCACATCCACTACACATACATATGACAATCATACATCCTTATTAACCAAAGAATAAAGTCAAACATCATCTCAATTTTATGATCCTCTTAAGCCATGATTTCTAAAATATATACTCATCATAGTTGTTGAAAGGCCTGAGACTCAAGAAAATAAAACCAAAAATAATGACACAAATAACAAAGAAAACACAATTTTTTATGTTTATTTATTTTTTTATAAACCCACAAAACTAACAACCTAATAGAAAGAAAAATCAAAATCCCTTCCCCCACACTTAAATCTAACATTGTCCTCAATGTTGAAAGAATTAAAGCATGCAATGCACATAAAAGCATGGAAAAGAGACAAGTGAAAAATAAAAAAACATAAAAGTAAAGAGAAGAGTTTAGAGCTCCCTGGGATTTAGTGAAGATTAGCATGAAGCCGATGTTGAAGAATAGCACAAAGCCGATGTTGAAGTCAAAAAACGATTGCAGAAGTCATCAGGAAAAATTTCCGCACAGATTGAGCACTGTTCGGTATTTCTCAAATATCTCTTAGCTCACAGCTCCGAATGATGATCTGCTTGGTGCGTTGGAAACTAGACTCGTGTAGCTTTCCGGTGATATGCAGTAAGGCTATTAAAACTTCAAGGAAGATATCCAGAATCTACATCACAAAGAAGGTACAGAACCTGAAAAGATAAAAAGAAATTTCACGTCAACAAATTCAAAATTGAAAATTATAGAAAATGGAGAAACAAAAGAACAAACAAAAAGAAAACAAAATTGGTAATCAGGTTAGAATCAAAATCAATCATCGATCCCCGGCAACGGCGCCAAAAACTTGTTGTGAAATTTTAATTAAAACTCGCAAGCGCACGAATCGTCGTTAGTATAGTGTGCAAGTACGAGGTCGTTCCAACTGAGGATTGATAATTAATTTAAATCCTAACCTAATTAATCCAAACACAAAAACACATAAGAAATCAAACTAAAGAAGATATGGTTTTGGATTTTTGAATAAAGAAATAATATGAAAATTAAAGAAAGAAAGAAAGAAAGAAACAAATAATGATAAAACTTAGGGTTTCATAATCAACCACTAACAATCCTATTCATGTTTCAATGCAATTAACATATTCTTTTGTTTCTCTAGATGATAATTCCCGTATCTAAGTCCTTCTCAGGTACTCTAGACCATAGTTTTCCTTAAGTGTATGATGCTCTCCCTCTCGGGTAAAGATCGTATATCCTAACTATGCAGTTTATCCTTCTCAGGTATAAATTTAACATGCAAGACTCATTACGCTTTAGAAAACAAGGGAATCAAGCAAACCATTAGTCTTTCTCAAGTAATAATGTAATTTACCACACTTAATCACAAGAAGCTAATCAAATTATATTGCATCTCTGCTTCAAATTTGTCTTCCAATTACTATATGCAAAGCCCTAAGGTGATCAATCAAAGAACTTAAACATAAAGCATCAATTCAAATAGTGATTAAGCATTCATCATAAAAAAAACTATAAATCCATCAATATAACATCAAAGTACATAAACAATCATGATAGGGCATCATCCTAACCCTAGAAAAAGGTTTAGCAAAATATAACTAAATAAAACATAGGAAAAACATAAAAAGAATGGAAGGGAAAAAGATGGGGAAAGATGGATGAGTCGTCTCCGCTCCTTAGGCGTCTTCAATGTGCTCCCAAGACTCTCCTTCCTCATGTAAATTCGTGCTCCCTTATATAGGGAAGATTTCTGCTCATCTTTGGCTTCAAGTTTCCTTGTAAGACTTGGATTTGGATTCCTTTCTTCATTTGGAATGGGAAAACCTTGAAATATCTCTTGTAGAAGTAGGAATACATGTATTCTTGAATCCTCATCTGAATTAACTTCCTTGAAACATTAGGATTGATCATCTTGTGCAGCGAAACTTGAGTTCTCCACGAATGGTTGTAAATTCCCGAGTAGATTTCCTGTCTGACCTATGTTCACTAAAATAATCATAACTTTCTCCAGAAGTATCGAAATCAAGATCCGTAAAATTCTACAGAAAGTAGACATCCGTAGCTTTCCATTGATATAAAGTTCATTGTCTGATTCGATCTGAGTAACTCCCAGTAATTCGGTGAAGTTGGTTGTTCTGCACAGGCAGATTCTGGCACCTGGGCGTCTTTCAATCCTAGTTAGCTCATTTTGGCTTCTTTTCTTCTCTTTATGAGGCAAACCTACAAAAACACTAAAAGATGTAAATGAATCATAAATAAGAAGAACTAAACATAAAAACAAAGATTAAGAGGCACAGGAATATAGGAAAATATGAGCACATCACAACGCTTTTGTAAAAATGTCTGCCAATTGCTGCAAGGTTCCAACGAATCTAGTGCGAACAGACCCATCAACTATCTTGTCACGAATGAAGTGACAGTCCATCTCAATGTGACGAGTTCTTTCATGAAAAACTGGATTTGCAGCAATGTGTAAAGCTGCTTGATTATCACAATATAACATGGCAGGTTTGGCAATAGGTATGTGCAAATCAGCAAACAAGTTTTGCAACCAAGTAAGCTCACAACATGTACCTGCCATAGCTCTGTATTCAGCTTCAGCACTTGATAAAGAGACTATTTTCTGCCTTTTGGTGCGCCATGAAATAAGAGATTTTCCCAGAAACACACAATAGCCAGTGGTAGAACGGCGAGTAATGGGGCAACCCGCCCAATCAGAATCACAAAAAGCTCTCAAACTTAAATCGTTTTCACTATGCAAAAGAAGGCCTTGACCAGGACATGACTTTAAATACCTGACAACCCGAAGTGCTACAGCCATATGATGTAAACGTGGCTCATGCATAAATCTGCTTAAAACATGAACTGAATAGGTAATGTCAGGTCTGGTGATGGTGAGATATATGAGGTGGCCAACCAAACGCCTATATGCTGCCGGATCCTTAAGCAAGTCTCCCTTATTTGACAATTTTGTTTCTTCCATTGGAAACTCAACGGGTTTGGCACCCAAAAAACCGGTATCCTTGATGATTTCCAACGCATACTTCCTTTGGGACAAATATATACCTTTTCCTGAACGAGCAATTTCAATCCCAAGGAAATACTTAAGATCACCCAAGTCTTTAATTCTAAAACGGGTATGTAGAAACTGTTTAAGAGCCTTAATAGAGTCCAAATTATTCCCAGTGATGAGAATATCATCAACATAAATCAACAATACTGTAAGGGAATTACCAACCTTCTGAATGAAGAGGGAATAGTCGGCCTTTGATTGAGTGAATCCAGCAGAAAGTATTGCCTCAGTGAATTTAGCAAACCATTGTCGTGATGCCTGTTTCAAACCATACAAGGACTTGTTGAGGCGACAAACATAATTCTCCCCCTGTCGCCGAAGACCAGGAGGAGGTGACATATACAGTTCTTCATTGAGATCCCCATTAAGAAAGGCATTATTAACGTCAAGTTGATGAAGGGACCAGGCTTGACAGGCTGCAAGAGCAAGAATACAACGGACTGTAATCATCTTTGCAGTGGGGGAAAAGGTATCATGGTAATCAATGCCTGCAGCCTGTGTAAAACCCTTGGCAACTAGACGAGCTTTATAACGCTCAATAGAACCATCTGCTTTACGTTTAATCTGGTAGACCCACTTACATGCAATATGGCGTTTGCCAGGAGGAAGAGGAACAAGAGTCCAAGTATTATTGGCAACAAGAGCGGCAAGCTCGGCATCCATGGCAGTTTGCCATTTAGGATCAGAAGCAGCTTGAGCATAAGAAGTAGGTTCCTCATCCCTACTAATAGCAGCAACATAGGATAGGTGCAGCGGTGAATAACGCTGATAAGAGATGAACTTGCAGAGAGGATAGCGTGTACCTTTGAGAGGATTCGGCGGAGGAGATGACAAAGTGTGTGGAGGCAAAATCACTTGCGAGCAGACGTAGTCCTTGAGACGGACATTAGAAACATGTGGGCGTTGTGAGCGTCGCGGAGCAAGGAGAGGATCTGGGTCGGCCAAAGGAGGAGGTTCAATGGCAGGTTGTTCGATGGGAACAACAGGTTGGTCAATAGGATTGATGACAGCAGTATTCGTGTCGAACAAAAGAGGAGAGGAAGGAGGGCAGCTGGAGGATTGCGACGAGGTATCAATCCTAGGCGGGGATTGCGACGAGGTATCAATCCTGGGCGACACGGGTTCGAGAGATGAAGAGGGAGGAGCTGGAGGTGGTTGATTTGAGATGGGGCTGTCAAGGATAGGAATAGGAAGCGACAAGGAAGGAGGAGGAGAGGACGAAATCCCTTGAGAAGAGGATTGAAAATGGAAAGTATCCTCCAAAAAAATAACATCACGATTTGTAAAAATCTTTTTGGTTTCAAGATTATATAACTTATATGCTTTCTGACCAATAGGATATCCAAGGAAAATACATTTATGAGCACGTGGAGAAAATTTTGATGAAGGATTGACAGAAGTAGCAAAAGCTACACATCCAAAAACACGCATTCGAGAATAATCAGGAGGTTTATGATAAAGTATCTCAAAAGGAGTTTTCTTGTGAAGTAAAAGAGTGGGCAGCCTATTAATGGTGTAGGCGGCGGTGAGAAGACATTCACCCCAAAATTGAAGAGGCAAATGAGATTGAAAACGAAGAGCACGAGCAACTTCTAGGAGGTGTCGGTGCTTGCGCTCAACAACACCATTTTGTTGAGGTGTGTAAACGCAAGAATGCTGAAAAATGACTCCTTGATCGTGAAAGAAGTTGCGTAAAGAAAGAAATTCAGCACCATTATCAGAACGAAATTGTTGAACATGGGTATTAAATTGAGTTTGAACATAGGCAAAAAAATGTCGAAGTAAATGCTGCGTCTCACTTTTGTGACGCATGAGAAAAACCCATGTAAAACGAGAAAAATCATCTACTATAGTCAAAAAATAATGAGCACCAGTAAGAGAAGGAGTCTTATGACGTCCCCAAATATCACAATGAATAAGGGAAAAACATCGAGAAGTTTTAATTAAACTAGAAGGAAAAGGTTGGCGGGTCTGTTTAGCCAAAGGACAAACCGCACAGTTATGACTAGAATCAAAATCAAAAGAAAGAGAGTTCTTGGCTAGAAATTGTAAACGAGCAGGAGAGGGGTGTCCCAAGCGGCGATGCCAGAGATCAGATGGTATGGTGATGTGACCGGCAAAGGGATGGGTGGTAGGAATGGAGGAAGACAACGCCACAAGATAGTATAAATTTCCACGTCGCTTACCCACACCAATCATCATCCTCGTAGCCAAATCCTGCAAAATACACCAAGAAGGAAAAAAAGTTACTGAACAGTGCAAATCATCTATAGTGCGTCCAACAGACATCAAATTGACATCGAATGAGGGAACACAAAGCACGTCCCGCAAAACTGCATTATTAATGGTAATTGACCCTTTCATAGTGATGTTTGCCTTGGCTCCACTAGGCAAAGAAACAGAAGGAAAAGATGCATTCTTGTGGTTAGTAAAAAGATGTGGTGCATTAATAATGTGGTGAGTTGCTCCACTATCGATTATCCATCGATTAGGATCCACCAAAGACAAACCTGAAGCAAACTCTGTAGCAGAAGCGGCATTAGCCTGAGGAGTTGGTGGCTTCGGATTCAATGCAGCTATAACCTGAGTGTATTGATCTTCAGTCAGGTTGGGAAGTGTGGCTTGCAGCTCCTTAAATGAAGGTGTGCAATCAACATGATTAGCAGAGGCATCATTGTGTGGTGGAGGTCGATTTCCTTGTTGTGGATTGCGTTTATAGAGCCGATGACCAGGTGGAAAGCCATGTTTCCTGTGACAAGTCTCCTCAGTATGATAAAATTTGTCACAATAGGTGCATTGAACTGGAGTGTGATTGCGAGAACTGCTGCCTTGATTGCCAGGATTGCGACGAGGTATCAATCCTGGGTTTCCAGGATTGCGACGAGGTATCAATCCTGGCCTGGGATAGTTACGAACGGCCATTGCTGCTGCATTGGATGGAGCAAGGGCAACAACACCAAGTTCTCGCTGCTTCTCTTCCTGAGTTACTGAAGCATAGGCCTGTCTCACAGAAGGTAATGGATTCATTAGCAAAATTTGACCACGAGTACCTGCATACGATTCATTCAAGCCCATGAGGAATTGCATGAGTTTGGTGCGGTCATTCTGTGCCCCACAAGTGCAATTCTCCACTGTATTGTATGAGGCAAGTTCATCCCAAAGTGCTTTCAACTTGGTATAATAAGCAGCGATTGACAATTGGCCTTGTTCAATCTTGTAGATGTCTCTTTGAACCTAGAAGATACGTGGGGCGTTTCCCAAGGCAAAGCGTTCCCTAAGGTCCTCCCAAATTGCATGAGGTGTTCTGCAGGAGAGGACCGAATCAGCAAGGTCTGGTTCAAGAGAGTTGAGAATCCAGGACAAGACCATGTCGTTGCATCGCTGCCATAGAGCATGCTCCTCTGGTTTCTTGATTGCAGATGGTTCTTTGATTGCACCGGTAATGAATCCGGTCTTATTCTTCGCACTCAAGGAGATCCTCATGGCACGACACCATGAGTTGTAATTGTCTCCTGTCAATTTCTTGGAGACAAGGATGAGACCGGGATGGTCTGAATGATGGAGGAATAGCGGATTTGCAGATTCATCAGAGGAGGTGCCGCTGGTGCCGCTGCCACCATTGGGAGTTTCAGAAAATATATCGTCTCCAGCCATGGAGGGTTAGGGAAACGAAGAAGGATAAAGGCTGCAAAGGAATTTGCAGAAGAAAGAAGAGTCAGGACGTTGCCTGCTCTGATACCATAAAAGAATTATAATTGTGACTGAATTGTTTTACTTCTATTGATAATCACCAATATATACAGATATACAAACCTTGATCAACAAGAAAACCCTATAATCTAGGGATATAGATAAAGATACAAGAAATCTATTCTTAATTACATAATATTCTCAACTAATTACATAATATTCTCAACACTGAGTTCGAGTTACTATAGAGGTAGGAGTGGAATTCTTTGATCATCTTTTAAGAAAAAAAACATACTCATCGATTACTTTAGAAACAACAATTTTAGCTTTTTGATGTGTAATCTACTTGATTTCGATATTGGAATCGGCACACTCCAATCTGTCTTGCTAAAATAGTATGCCAACTCACAACAGGCCACTTGTAGCTTTCATCCAGCTAATAGGTTTTTTTTTTTTTGGTACATGAAAGTGTAGGGAGGCTTCCCTACACTACCAGGGTTAGGGCAAACCAACAACCTCAACCCAACATGACTTACGAAACAGGCCAGTGTCTCAGCCTAGCGCATTGGTATGGAATTATGCAGGACATTTTCTAGATTGCCCACCAAATGAGAGATCGATTGTTGATAGCGGAGATCAAACTTGTGTGAGTTTACACCTTAAGTCCGCCTTTACCGACCGAATTTGGCAGGATTCATTTTGATGTAACAGCTAACTTCCCCCCAACTAATAATACCTGTACACAATCTCAACGTATCTCTCTCTCTGTTGCTTTTGCTTCTATATTCTTCTTACTCTACACTACAGTGTACTCATTTCCTTTTGAAAGCTTTCCTAGGTTGTTTTTTTCTCATCCTTCTCTTTCTAAAACTTGGTGACAAACATGACAGAGGCAGAGGAACCCAAGAAGCAGGTACTAGAATCCGAAAAACCCTCCGATCTTCCTCCAGCTCCGGCCACTGCTGCAACATCATCAGAAGAGAAGCCGGCGGTTGTGGAAGCTCCGAAAGAGGAGTACAAAGAGAAATCAGAAGAGAAGGCGCCAGAGCCTGAAGATGAGTCGAAAGCTCTTGCTATTGCTGAGAGTATAAATTCCACCTCTACTTAATCATCCTTTCACTTTGATTAGTGCTTTTATTTTTGTTAAAGGTTTTACTTTATCTGCTTGGTTGGTATGATAAAAGAAAATCTTAGACTTAATTACCAGTTTTTGTTCTTCCCTAAAGAATCTGATTAGTCTGATTATTCTTGATGCCTTGGGATGATTGGCGAGAGTAAGAGAGAGAGAAAGAACAAAGGAGAAAGAGAGCGATGCCCGCCATAGGAGTATCTTCGACTCCATTGACGTTTGTAATGCACGCGCTCGGAGTCGCGGCTTTGGTCCTGGTTCTGGTTTGGTCCATATACTTCAGGGGCGGTTTCGCATGGGAAGCCACCGACAAGAGCCTCATCTTCAACGTAAGAGCTCTCTCTCTCTCTCTCTGTTTCTGCTTTCTTTTTCCCGGCGACTGTTTCTTCCTCCGTAGAATGTCTATTGCTTCTGTAATACTTAATCAACGGCCTCTATAGACGTCTAGCATAAGTCTTGATTCTCCAAGAATCCATCATATGGTATTAGATGCT
Organism: Rosa chinensis; assembly: GCF_002994745.2. NCBI lineage: Eukaryota > Viridiplantae > Streptophyta > Magnoliopsida > Rosales > Rosaceae > Rosa > Rosa chinensis. Next base: position 64,228,784 of record NC_037088.1, on the reverse strand, counting down.
TTTTTTTTTTTTTATAAATTAATATTTTGGAATTATGGATGATAATTTTTTTGGCACCAACCTTCTTTGACCCTTCTTCCATTTGTTTTTCTATGAAGGAGATGTATTTAAATAATTAAGGGCATTGTAGAACATGATTGATCCAAGTATGTGGTTGACACAAGCAGGCTCGTGTTTCCTTGTGGTTGAATCTGTGAAACTAATGCATCTTCATGGACTCTAAGCTTTGTGTCTACTATTTCAGTTACTTTTACCTATATGATTAATGATTATCCACAGGTCACTAAGCTACCTTTCACATATTCACCTACCCTTCTAACTCAGCTTACGGCTTACGTAACCTTCGTTTACCTTACTGTATTGGAACCTTTTTCTTGGAAAATTAAGGTAGGTCTGGGAAAAACGTCTGCCATGACAATTGTAATCATAATATTATTAGGAGGCTGAAATTTGCACACCTCTTTGGCTCTTTACATTCTACATATCCTTGCGCTGCTTTTACCAAATATACTTTTCTGTGTCATCTTCTCCCTTCCACAGCCTGCTACAACTAAAACTCTCTCTCTCTCTCTCTCTCTCTCTCTCTCTCTCTCTCTCTCTCTCTCTCCCTCCCTCCCTCCCTCCCTCCCGCATCACTCGACGTCTCACTGCTCTCATTCAACTCCCCGACGCTCTACTCTTTCCTTTTTGGTTCCTGCAAGAACATAATCCTGGAATTATCCTTCACACCCGCTGCGTCTAAATGCTCCTCATCCTCCTTCTCTTTCACACTGAACAACAGCTTCTACTCCTCCAGCTCCACCCCGGTCTGAAGAGGAAGGAGTGAAGGACCATGTGGATGGAGAGAGAAGAGAGCGGGAGAGAGAGAGAGGGTAGTTTGGAAGAGGAATAACGTGAATTGATAAGAAATATTAAAAAAAGGTAAAGGGTGAAAATATGTTGTTTAAATTTCAGTTCCCTATTATTATTGTTTTCCCTTGAAAGCGTCTTATGATTTGTAGTATGCATATTCTAATGAGCACATTTTAAAATCTTTGATGCTAGGTATGTAAAATATTTGATTTGTTCCAGTTAATTTTTTTTTCCTTTCATTTTTTTATTTAAAGAGGATCAAAGAGTTTCACTCTTACCCCCATGGTGACTCGAACTCATGATTTCGTACATAGATAGTGGGTGCTCTAACCACTGAGCTAACACATTTCAGTTAATTGTTAGATGGGAAAATCAGTGAAGCAAGTGTTGTAGCCATCTACCATATATTTTTGGAATTAAGTGGGACCTAATTAATTAGTTATGAGGGTTTGGTGTTATCTGATTTCAAGCTGTCAAATATTACACCAGTGTCCTTTTCTTTCAGCTCACTTGGTTTTTTGTGAAAAGAGTAAGATGGGATGTAAAATCAAAAGAGGCTCGTTAAACTATAAACTATAATGCTAGCTAGGTCCAAATAGAGGTGAAATTTATATAAAATGATTTTAATACGGTATTGTTTACATATTTAATGAATTTTTTAATTAATTGTGTTTAATTGTCGTTGAATTCGTATTACATAGTTGAGAATAATAAAGTAATAAGAATTTACGTTGTGCTCAACTGATCTTTCATTTTCTTTCAATTTTTTACAGCTCCATCCTTTTCTCATGGTATTGGGCTTAGTTTTCCTTGGAGGAGAAGGTAATTTAAAACAAGTTAATGTATCCTTATATATAGAGTAATTTTTTTTCTTTTTTTAGAATACTTTATAGTAAATTTATACATACGTTCCTTGCAAATACATTTGGATGAAACCGTCCTTCACTTTTGTCTGTGTTGCAGCCATTATCAGCTATAGATACCTTCCTTTGAGGAAAGATGTGAAGAAATTAGTGCACCTGGTTCTTCATGCTATCGCATTAGCACTCGGTATAATCGGCATTTATACTGCATTTAAGAACCACAATGAGACTGGGGTTGCCAATCTCTACAGTCTGCACTCCTGGATTGGCATTGGGGTTATTTGCCTCTATGGTATTCAGGTACATTAATCCTCTATCCCACTGTAGACAACCTAATCGGGGCTAAGAAACATATCAATGTAGTCGTTACTTCTTATTCTCGTCCATCAACACACGTGAGATGTTCAAAAGGACTCTGATAGGAATTTAGGGGGTTTTCATGATATAAAATGTGTTCCCCTAATTGTGTAAATTTGTGGTCATGGCAGTGGATATATGGGTTCTTGGTATTCTTCTACCCAAAAGGAAGTCCAGGGCTGAGAAGTGACTCCATGGAACATTTTGGGCTTTTCGTGTACATTTTGGTCGTCGGGAATGCTACCTTGGGGTTCTTGGAGAAGCTCACATTCCTTGAGAGCTCAGGAGTCGAAAAGTTTGGAAGTGAGGCATTTCTTGTCAACTTCACTGCTCTGGTTACACTCGTGTTTGGGGCCTTTGTGATATTAATCTCGGTCATTTCTCAGGGTCCTGTAGAAGAAGACCACAGCTACTCAGATATATGAACTACGATCCTAAATGATAGTTATGTTGTTATATAGTGTTAATTGCATCACGTCGCCATACTTAATTAGCTTGAACCAATAAACCATGGAGATCTGGCTATCATGATCTGTATGTGTAGCCCTAATTCTATACATAAGAGTTGTCTCAATTATTATACCACTCTATCTATTGTCCATTATGGATAGGAACTAAAGACATGACTAGTTGATTACTAAAAATATAAGAATTTGATTTTGTGGTTATAAAGTAGCTGCGATATTGATGCACACGAGATTCTGAAATTAGTTTATAGGAAGTTAGGAACTGCCGAACCACAAAAGGATTATGCATAATGACCAAAGTCGAAATGATTGAGAGATGTAACTTCTAATTTATAGATAACGAATTGTGATTTTCTTTTTGGTTACAATAACGATCTTACAAGTCATTATAAATGCGTGATTTCAATTCAATGACTTTAGATGTTTGTGTGTCGTGTCGTATCATGTTTTGTCATACGAGTTACGCCGATTGTATTGTACGTGTGATAACTCATTTGCCAACTCTCAATTATCAAAGGTTTTACTCTTCTTCTTGGTTAAGAAAACTACATCGAGTGACTTCTAGATTTATCCTTACTCCTTCTTAGGTAACAGTTATTGATTTGTCGTTTCTATGAAATGAGACTACTGGAGTAAAATGATATTTGTAGCTGTCAAGTAAACGCCGTAATTGTTAATGTTTTTTTTTATCTTATGAACTAGTAATATGAGGTCAAAAGTCTAAACTTTTGCTTTTATTTTGGAATATACTATTGACACTGCCTCCAGTCCAGTACACTTAATTTCATATGTTTTATAACATTTTTAATGTCTAATAACAAATTTGAATTCCATTCCAGGCAAACAAACATGATGTTCACCAATTCGAATCAATCCAAAGGTATGTCCTCAGTTCCTAACAATTTAAGGTTAAACGAGGTCAAAGACCTCAAACATGAAGAGAAGATAACCTTTCGTTAGCACAAAGTGTTACTAATAATACACATTTCTAGAAAGCATGAATGGTAAGTTAATACTAACTCAAATAACAATATATTTTGAAAAATGAATAGACTAACTAAAATATTATTTCTCAAGTGGTGAAAAACAAACGGTCTCATCAATAAGTGGCCTTTTTTTTTTTTTGGTTACAATCAATAAGTGGCTTTGTAGGTAAGCATACACTTCAGTCATTATGTTCTCAAAGAGAAAACACTAGAATGATTGAACCCATCATTGATCTTTCTTAGAGTTTTTTTTTTTTTGTTTTTCCAAAATATATTACTAATTATTCTGCTATATATATATATATATGTGCATGTAGTTTTATGAATTTAGATCTAATTTCATATTAGTTCATTGTTCACTCTCAGTGCAATTTTAAACTGAACAAAATTGCTTCATAACAATCTCACTAAAGACTTAAAGTAGTCATTTTTATTGAATCTCTATGATCATTTGAAGTCACAGAATTTTGAGATCATTGCGCCCGTTCAAATTTGCAGGTGTCATGTTGCAATGGAAAGACATCCAAATATGCATCTCTTAAAAGATCAAGAATAGCATTGCACATGATACACTCAGGTTGTTCCTCCCATTTTTCCAGAACATAACTGATAAGGTTGAATTACGTCTTGTGAGGTTCAATGGCATGTTAGTAAATAAGCGAAAATGTATATGGTTATAAGATTCACAAGTCATCTGACTTCTACTCTTCTAGAATGAGAAGGGTAAAAAAAAACGTGTACACAGCGTGGCCCACCATGATGAGCTGTGCTGACCTTAGAGCCTCTTGCTGTAAAATGTAAATTACTAACAGTAAATTGCAGCATATTCAGGCAAAATCCAACAGTAGAAGTTCGTCTTTCCATGGAAATAGAAAAGCTCGTCAATGAATTAGTATTATACTTGAGCTGTTATTGTTATCCGTAGGGTTAAGTAAAATACCAATTCCGTTGTTATTTGAGTACACACTTCTTAATTTTTGTTAAAAAGTTCATATATGGTGACATGGTCAATGACAAACTTGAGCATCAAATATTAAAAATGTACTCGAATTGTTAACAGATGAAATGCGATGACTCAGTGAGTAGTTCCTGTATGCCAACCAATGACCAAGTGTGTTTTGAGGTCAAACTAGACAATAAAAGATTTAGGTTACATAATATAATACAATAATGTTTATCTGGTCAGTTATTGATTCAAGAGTATCTTGCTCAACCACCCTTGAATATTAATCCAACGGTGGAAATAATGATATTTAAGTTGAGTTCTTTTATTTTCCATCAATAATTTACATCCAACGGTGATTGAGCATGGTTGTCATGGTCAGCATTGACCATGTGAACATCACTGTATTACAATATTTATAATTCTGTATAAATCATACTTAAATTTATTTTTAACAGTTTGCCAACAAATTACAAGCCAGCAAATTACAAAGTACAAACCAAGGTTCCAAGACCTGCAGAATACAAACCAAGACATGCAGAGTACAAACCAAGACATGCAGAATACCTCATGGCCTAATTTAAAGAACAGAAATAGACGTCTGACAAACCAAATGAAGTGGTTTACAATGTTACATAACAACCAGCACACTTGCAAGTTGCCGGCAGAGAGAAGAGGGAAGGCAGTGTGTTGTTGACATCAGTTATGCTGATGGAGTGGAGGGAGGCGGTGTTTGACGCTGGAGGCGAGCAATCTGGGATGACAAGGCGACGGAACTCAAGGAGGGAGACGGAAGCGATAGGAGGATTCCATGGGTGCCCCAAACAAATCTTGGCATCGCCAGTGTCGGCGCGTGCATTGTTGCTGGAAGACAAGGAGACTGCGTTAAACTCGTCGGAGGTCGGTCAGGTCCATGAAGCTGGATGTGAGTAACAGTGGGTGTCGGAGGAGGGAGGGAAAAACAGATCTAGTTTCTCTGTCCTCCAAAACACCAAAACAGTTTGGAGATGAGAAAGAGAGGTGGAGAAGAGGAGGTGGGAGATGAGAGAGAGGGAGAGTAGTGGGTGGAGAAGATGAGAGACAGGGAGGTGGAGAAGACAGAGAGAGGCGGAGAGCAACGAGTCGTTGAGACTTGAGATGAGTAGGCTTCGGTGAATTGTGATCACTTGTGGTTAACTTCATAGTAGGCTTGTATAACCAGTCTATTACTGAGGGACATATGCACTATGGGTTATACGGGCTCTTATCCGGGTTTTTACACAATTGAGACCTCAGGCTCGGGACCAGCCGTTTTATTCATAAACGGTCCGGGCCTTAAATTTTGGTGTTTTTTATTTTCAAAGCCCTGTCCGAACCAGTTTTTCGGGTTTCTGGGTTAAAATGCCCAGGCCTAATTGATCGTGTTTTATTGTTGGCATTGCCTTAGCAATTAGGGCCTAATCCTTAGATGTCATATTTAAGAAAGAAAATACGAGTTGTATCCAACTTTCTATATATAGAAAATAAAAACCAGTAGCTTCCGTATGTAGAAATAATGTAATTCCAGTAGTTTCCGTATATAGAAATAATGTAATTTATTTTTACGGCCAAGAGATATGACGTGAGCTCTTGGTTTCTACTTTGGGCTTCGTATCAGTAACAGAATCTATGTGGGCCTCGCTGTGACATGGAAAGATAACTTAGCATTACAAAACCCCTCCATATTTAGTTATTTACCGAGTTGCCATTTCCTTTGTCCCCAAGGCAAGGAACCTAGGGATGACAATAATCCTCATCGGGTATTCGACCCTAACGGGGAGAAATTCGGGGGAAATCGGATAACGGGAACGGGGATCCCCAATATTGGAATTCTAAAATCGGGTACGGGGCGGGGATGGTATTTTGATCCCCAACCCATACCCACTCAATAAGAATGATCTGAAATATATATATTTAATCTTATTTATAAATAAATATTTATGTAAACTTCATCTTTTTGTCAATATTTAAATTCTGTCAATATATTTTTGATATTATTCACTTCACATTGTTGGAGTGAATGAGCAAGTTGTTAGGTTACATTAAGCAGTTGCTTGTGGAATTTTTTTGTCGAATGCAGACTTTTATTGTTCTTTTTTTAAGCAAGACTTGTATTTGTTTTTGTTTGATTGAAATAAATAATTTATTTTATTTTGATGTTTGATTTTAACTTCATACTTTACAATCCATAATTATTTGTATGAATTTTTATATAATAAATTAGTAATATAATTAACGGGGATTGGGGCGGGTAAGGGGATGAGGAATGAAGTTGGGTATGAGGATGGTAATTTAATCCCCCTTACCATACCCTCCCTATTGCCATCCCTAAAGGAACCTAGTGTTCATGAAATTTTTTTCTTTTATGCAGTGTTTTCATTAAAGTCGATTGATTCAATGAGTTGTCACACTTGCAAACTCTCGAGTATGTAATATTAAATGTACATCATGTATAAAGAAAGAAAAAGAAATTCAATAAGCAATTATCCAGCGGTAGCAATTCACTTTCTTGCCAATAAAAATTGCTCAATCCCTTGGCGTCTATTTGTTGATTGGGTCAATTGTTGTACCATTCTCTCCTCTATGCATATTTGATTTTCACATGTTTATCGAGAAGGGAATCAAGTGGTTGACTACTTAGCTAACTATGGAGTGGATCATGAGGGGCATTATTGGTGGGACTCTTGCCCTCCTTGTGCTTCGGCTACCTTTGTTCACAATCTGCAAGGTTTACCGAATTTCCGTATTAGCTAAATCTGTGGGGCTTGATAGACTTCATGAAAAGGTGGGCTTAGGTTATGCTAGTTTCTGCTGCATGGTTGCTGATGAACTATAGGTGTGTTCCATATATGTGGTTACTGCATGCATGGTCACATATATATGCATGGTTACTGCATGTCCTTCTATCCATCAGTTTGTCACTATTGCTTAGTGCTCACTTTGTACTTTACTTTATTTTGTTCACATAGAGGTTTTGGTTAATGTCCCCCTCTCTCTTCTTGTATTTTATTTTATTTTATTTTATTTAATAACATAAAATAGAGGGATGAGCGGTGTGAGTTCTCGGTTGCGATGACCCCCTTTCTTTTGAGATTGTGGGTGGGTGTTAGTCACCCCAAATTGGCTATCACAGAGGAACTAATATCGTCTAATCTTCTATTTAATTTACAAAAAAAAAATATAAAAAAATCTTGCACTTGTATAAAACTAGATGAGTCCCCTGCCCCCTATTGTCTCTATTACATGAGCGACAGCGGTTTAGTTGGAGCTTATTCAAAAGTAACTTTTAGTTATATATTTGTAATTTTGATTTTATTTGGATACTTATTCATATAATTTTCTTTGTTAATGCCTCATAGTAATAAAACGTTACATCCTTATAATATCAACTTATTAATTTATTTCACCTTATTAGGACATGACTTGGCTCAAATTCAGATTCGTCAACTGCAGATTTGGTGGGGAAATGTACCACAGATTTGATGGGGAAATGTACCACAATTTAGAAAAACCAAGAGAAATACATTGGAGGATACTGCGTGTGTGTGTGTTGGTGGGGTGGTAAGGCTCTGAACTCTCATTTGGGAGGTCAGGAGTTCGAGCCCCATCATGGGTGGGGAGGGGTGGGGATTAAAAAAAAAAAAAAAAAAACATTGGAGGATACTGGAAAAATATAAATGTTCTGCAAGTCTATAACAGACCGAGATGGCCGGGAGGAAGAGTCGACTAAAGGAAAATTCAATGGTACCTTTGTAAATAAATTCAAAAGTGGGGATCTTATATTGCTTGTTTATATTATCACTCAGTAAAGCGATAACAGAGGAACTTAGCAGCTTAACGGTTAAGGCGAGTGACATCCACGTGATCTGCTCCTTTACTTCGCAGCCGCAATAGTAAATACAAATTAGTGAATTACTGACTGTTACGTCAATAAGATGGCAAAGGTTTAAATTTAGAAATTACATAGTAATTTTTCGAACCAAGAACAAGAGCAATCATTTGTTTCCTTCACCGCAAAATCTGAAAAGAATTTCATTTTGGCAAATGAGTTAATGAGTTATGACACAATCTGATTCGCAGACTGTTATGTCATATATAAGACTCAAAATATTCATGTGTTTTGAGTCATCGAGTTAATATCATATGTTCGTAATTATATATTAAATCACATGCATGTCATTTTTACATAAGCTTGAGACGTTACCCTTCTTAATCACCTTTTTTTTTTTATGTGTTCTTAATCACTTTGTTAGTTCGACAGTTCATATAAGCAAATTTCATATCTATTGTGCATCGGTAATTAGTTGATAAGTGTCACAACTAGCTACTTTAGAACCTCAAAATCAAAATCAAATATCATTTCTAGTTAGTCCTTACCATACATGGATAGCAGTAATATTTGTGACAAACAAGCTAAGAGTCTCAGAACGCTAATTAACGATAATTTGATGAAGAGGTGGTAGACCATGAAGTGGTTGAGATAACTTGTTGGCATACCTAAATCTTGACCACAACCAAATAACAAATCTCAGTAATTAAGGAGCAGTCATGGTGCACAAATATAAAGACCAGTGATTAATAATCACCTACGTTTATATGGATATGTTTAGAAAATGTGAAGGCAATGTTGAAACATAGGGTTTTCTTCTTTATTTCTGGAAATTTTCCAGTTATAGATTTGGGCCAGAAAACAATCAATGACCGGCCCGTTTCTATCCGGTCTGGGCCTTTCCCGGTCCCTATCTGTTAAATATGAAATTTGGGCCTGTCCCGTTTAATTCGGGCTAGGTCCCAGGACCTATGATTTTCTTGAGGGCTCGGCCCGTGCCCAGGCCTACGATCAATTGATCGGACCTCAAATTAATGCTATCTTTATGGCACGTTTGGATGAGAAAATTATAAAATCCGTATGAATTTATAAATGATGGAATCTTTAACTCCATCAATCTAAAATTCAATTAATTGCAATTTCCATTGTTTGGTTGTATCTATTTAGGAATTGAAATGTGTAATAAATTAAGAAAGTTAAAAAAAAAAAAATTGAAAAAGCCTTGTTTTGGAAATAAAAATTGAATACTACAAAAGAATTCGTAAATGATACTTATTTTGGTGGAAATTGAAGTAGGGAATTTAAATAATGAATTTATTCGTTTTTTTCCACAGAGAAATTTAAAATTTATAATCTGATAATGTCAAATGAGGGAATTGACTTTTAGGAATTATGAAATCCTTACTTTCAATTAATTTCATCATTTCTTCCCTCATCCGAACACACTCTTAAGGATTTTTAAATTACTCAATTTATAAGTTTACTCTTTTGTTAATCAAAAGTTATTAGATTACTCAATTAGTTTTGCTAGCTTATCTATAAGGTGGCACTGAGGGTTACTATCACGTAATATTTAATTTTCAATTATAATATACATATAATTCTTTCAAAAAAATCATTATGTGTTTTTGATACACTAAATCAATTCTTAATATTTAGTTTCCACTCAAATTTCAGTACGTATCTCAATTATCGAGTACGTTTTGTTATCATTTTCTTCGTATGGATAATGAATTGATTACGTTTTCTTTCGGTCAACATAATCATCGATTACTTTAGAAACAACAATTTTAGCTTTTTGATGTGTAATCTACTTGATTTCCATATAGGAATCGTCACACTCCAATCTAGCTTGCTAAAAAAGTAGGCCAACTCACAACAGGCCGCTTGTAGCTTTCATCCAGCTAATAGGGTTTCATTTTCACATAACAGTTACCTTCCCCCAACTAATAATACCTGTACACAATCTCCACATCTCTCTCTCTCTCTCTGTTGCTTTTGCTTCTATATTCTTCTTACTCTACACCGTAGTGTGCTCATTCCCTTTTGAAAGCTTTCCTAGGTTGTGTTTTTCTCATCCTTCTCTTTCTAAAACTTGGTGACAAACATGGCAGAGGCAGAGGAACCCAAGAAGCAGGTACTAGAATCCGAAAAACCCTCCGATCTTCCTCCAGCTCCGGCCACGGCTACAACATCATCAGAAGAGAAGCCGGTGGTTGTGGAAGCTCCGAAAGAGGAGTACAAAGAGAAATCAGAAGAGAAGGCGCCAAAGCCTGAAGATGAGACGAAAGTTCTTGCTATTGTTGAGAGTATAAATTCCACCTCTACTTAATCCTCCTTTCACTTTGATTTGTGCTTCTATTTTTGTTAAAGCTTTTACTTTATCTGCTTGGTTGGTATGATATAAGAAAATCTTAGACTTACCAGTTTTTGTTCTTCCCTAAAGAATCTGATTAATCTGCTTATTCTTGATGGCTTGGGATGATTTGATCCTGACATATTTGTATGCATGAAATTTATATTTGTTTTACTGAATTTTTTTTTTTTTCAATTCCACTCTACTATTTATTGGTAGATGACAAAAATTATTCTCCTTTGACCTTTTTCTTGGTATTCTAGTGCTTTTTCGTTATGTTTGGAACTTTATTGTTAAGGGTAATTTGATTTTGGAATCTTTGTTGCAAACTTTAGAAATTTGAAACTTAGATAGTTTCATTGCCTATGTGTTCTTCTTTTGTTAATCCTTGATATCACAAAGTTTGAAAGAAGCTTTACTTTCTTGTGTTCCTATAGAGCCTTGTGAACCAGCAGAAGAGAAAAGTAAGGAGGGTTCAGTGGATCGAGGTGAGTTTCTGTTTAATTTCATTCTGAGGTCCTTTTAGTCCTGCTTAATTGTTTTTGTGCACATTAATTGTATAATAAGTAGGTTAATTAACTTGTTAATCCTGTCTTCTTCTACATCAGATGCTGTGCTTGCAAGAGTTGCAACTGAGAAAAGAATATCACTTATCAATGCATGGGAAGAAAGTGAAAAATCAAAAGTAGAGAACAAGTAAGAGAGCTTTCTCAATTCGTGAGAGTTAGTACAATTTGCTAGTGTTTATAGAAGTGATATACTTTCATTCCAAGTAAGGCCATATGAGATTTCCCCCAAAGACTGTTTTGAGTTGTAGTCTTAATTTGCAAGTGATCGTGTTATAAAGCTCCTTGTAAATGCAGCTAGTGCATGTGTTCTTCAACATCGACCGATGAGACATATTATAGAAGGATTAGACAAGCGTCAAAACCTTAAATTGATAAGCATTGTAGTACACGGGCAATTCTCTACTTTCCCATCAAAATTCTTAATTTTGAACACATTCTTTGTTATTATTTTCTTTGACATAGTTTCTGATGAAATGAAATATGATATTGTTTCCTTGTTGGTGAACAGAGCTCATAAAAAATTATCCGTTGTTGGGTCATGGGAGAACACCAAGAAGGCAGATGTGGAGGCTGAGCTAAAAAAGATTGAGGTAACTAAGAACAATTTGCCCATCTGACCTGTAATCTTATTGTGGTGATTATTTCCCATTCGAACGTTTTGGCTTAAATAAATTGTGTACAATGAGCAGGAAAAATTGGAGAAGAAGAAGGCAGAGTATGTGGAGCAGATGAAAAACAAGATAGCTTTGATCCACAAGGCTGCAGAGGAAAAGAGGGCACTGATTGAAGCTAAGCGTGCTGAAGATCTTCTCAAGGCAGAGGAAACTGCCGCTAAATACCGAGCCACCGGAAAAGCTCCTAAGAAGCTCCTTGGTTTTCTTTCATGCTAAAGTGATCGAACTAAATTCAGGTCCACAAATTGATTGACAACAAGAACAAGAACAAAATTTGAATTAGTTGTTTGTATATTTTGTTCGATTGGGGTACATTTGTTTGTAAACTTATAGATGTGTTCATTTCCTTTGTAAAATGGGGAATTTGTCAATGTCACATTTTACTGTGTGAATAGTGTGATAAGTACTTGTGTCTGTATAATCTCAAGTTCTTAACTCTACAGAAGTGAATTCATAAATTTTTAGCGATTGATGAGGCATTTTAGTGAACTGTTGGATTAGTTGTTTCATAATTGCTTGTCTTTTTCATCTGGACCTAAGGTGGTCTTCATCTGAGGAGGACTGAGCGAGACTATAGAAAGTAAAAGCTAATTTTTTTGCGCTTCTCCAACTGATATATCTTTCAATTAAGCTGCATACCGACATCATTTTACGACCATCCATGGCGTCAGATTTGCACACAATTAGTGATGATAACATCATGAATAACTTCATTTCATTTTCCTTTGTTCTCCTCCTCATGATAGACATCTTAATTTCAATGAGGTATTTCATCAATGAAGTTTACTTGGTTGAGAATGAAACTGCCTCTAACATATTCTTCAAATCTTCATATCCAAGAAGACTGGTGGGTTTCCATTATCTATAAGATTTTGAAGAGGGATTTGACAAGTTAAACAGTATTCTCATCAGAGAAATGATAAAGATACATAAGAATTGATTTTGGAGATCATGGACTGGATGGTCTTGGTGCATTGACCCTCCGAAATAGAAGCTTTTCCTTACACAGTTACACCAGTACTCATGCTAAGACCTGGCAAAGATGACCGAGCTACTTCCAATGTGGGGGGTGCCAACTTTTCTGCTGTACAAAGCTGTGGACTAAAGCTAAATAGGTTTTGGTTTGTAAAAGAAGAGCCTGCTTTGGTGGCCAAGCTATATACAATTTCATATTGACCAGCTAAGAAAGCAGCTATAGGAAAGATAAGCAAATCAAATCCAAGTCCATGAGTTGAAACAAATTGACGCAATCAGAAAGATCATCTAAGGTTTACAAGTAATAAACCTTAAACAAGGATTCTGGAGTCCACCAGAGATAAAAGAGAAAATTCTCAATTTGATTGGTAATATGATAAAAGATAGGTTATGTAGCCGTTTAAGGTTGCTTATATATGAGAAAAGAAACCCTAGGGTGACTAACAATGAAACCCTAAAGTCCACGGGTAAAAATAAAACAAATCCAAAACAAACTAGGAAACTGAAAATCCTAAAAAACAGTAAATTGCAGTTTTGAGGCCCTAAATGATCCCGAAAGCCTGAAAAAGCCCACATGTCGTGGAAAATCTACTAGTTTTGTTCCTAGCGTCATTCCCTTTCCGGAAAGCTATAGCAAACACGATTCGGACACCAAATGCCAAAGTTACAGCAAACCAGGTTTTCCTCCTTTTCCACGATCGAGCTGTTCTTCAATTCGGACTGCCATTCGTTCTACATCACAAATAATGAATGTCACTATGTCTATCCAACAGCAAACTCACATGTAAGAATAAGCACCATTCAATCTCTCTAATCTTACTATTGTATAGAAACATAATTAGAGGTTACTTTTTCACCCGTTATATATACATCACATCATCATGCAAGGTAAAATCACTACATAAATCACCCCCAGATATAAAATCAGCAAACCCAGTTCCTGGAATCTGATCCTGAGGATCATATCTAAATTGTGAGTTCATTATCTCATGTGTAGCCGGACCATGATGGAAGCCACTACTGCCAAATGTTGCCTCATTATTGAATGAGTAAGTGTGTCCAAGCCCATGATCTGCTCGCGGATTATAGTCATGTTGATCAATGCCAGTATTATTTCCAATGCTACCCCCTTGAACATGGTCTAGTGAAAGCCACTCAGCAAACAAAATCTTTGGCAAGGGGCTAGGTCTTTGACTTTGATGATCAATCTGTGGAACTAATATTGGAGATTCATTGTAACTTGGAATTTGGGTGCTTGTGAGCTTTTCGGAACATGGTGAAGGCTGATCTAAGTTATGATCTGAGCTTGAAGTACTTGTGTACTGAGACTTGCTTTGAGCTAGTTCCATATGATCTTGATCTTCATTATCTTTGGCCACTTTCTTCTTCAAATAAGAATGCCAGAAGTTTTTTATCTCATTGTCTGTCCTTCCAGGCAAATGTTGTGCAATCTGAGACCACCTAATTAACCATCATTGATCCAGAAAGTTGATTATCCAAGAATTACTCCTATCAATTTTTCAACTGTATAAAATGTTAAAAGTTGGTAGTACTTGAACAAATGCTTACTTGTTGCCTAACATGTGATGAAGGGTTAGGATTGTCTCCTCCTCTTGTTTAGTAAATGTCCCTCTCTTTAACCCTGGCCTTAAGTAATTTATCCACCTTAATCTGCAGCTCTTTCCATTCCTTTGCAAACCTGTAGTGAAGCTTGTATATTATATTTTGTACACGTATATATATACTACGGTACAGAAGTTAAAATGGAGGAGGAATTGATATTTTGAGCCAATTATAAAGAAAAGTCACCATCAATCCCTTTTACTTAGATATCTACCTCATGGTTTTCCACAAACCAAACTCTATTGTTGTACACTCAAAGAACTACTAACTCCAAAAGACTAAACGGATGAATCAGTTCATCATGAAAAATTAGTCAATTTTTTATACTTGAACCATAGGAATCAGCATCCAGAATTTCCACTGAAGCAATAGGAGATTGTTTCCATTTCTATAGTTACCAGTTACAAAGTCACTGCAATTCTAGGCACATTTTAGCAAGCAGTAAAAGATGAACTCACCGGCGTTTATGGGGACAGAACTCCAGCAGCCATGGCCATGTTTGAGAATGTAGTTTCTCAGCCTTTGGTCTTCTTCAGGTGACCATAATCCCTTTCTGTGCTTTGGCTTTGGCTTAGGACTATCTGATGACTTACACCCCATTCTGATTTTTTGACCAACACAAGCTTAGGCTTTACTCTGTGTTTATCTGAATTGTGAGAGAAAGAGAAATAGGTGTTTCAGGAGAACTGAGCTTGTTTATGGCCAAAGGAGCAATGAACCTCTGACCCCAAAAGCTCTACTTATAAAAGCAATGATTAGTTGAATTCTTCTCCATAAAGGAATTAACAAAGCATGAACCTTTTTGCTTGTTTTTTATTTATTTCAAAGAAGCATATTACCTATATATTTTATGCTAGGTTGTATTTTCATATTCCATCATGAGATCAGCTGAGTTCAGGGTTTTAAGAAAGTCACTGTTACATAAGATTGCAAACACACCCCCTTAATTGACTTCTAAATCTATACCTAATGTATGTATAAAAGGTATTAACTTGGGAGAAAAGTTAGTTTACACATAGTACTATGTTCTCATTGTTTAGGATCATAGTAGGTTTTATATCTTACCACTTATGTATTGCATCACTTAAAGATGAACTGCTTAGCACCATCTCTGCTTGAAGTTCCATTATAAATTAATTACATAAACAAATCAATGTTCACATAAGAAAGATGAGATTAATGTATGCCCTGCTTCTTTAGAAAGAATGCTTTTCTTTTTTTGATAAAAAAGAATCCTTTTCTAAACTTTGAGATAGTACTAAGATATATGCAAGAGGCTCTGAAGTTGGTCTTTATGAACTTAAGTTCTCTTCTTCTTTTTTTGTTTTTTCAACTTGTTTGGATCAATCTTAGCCGTGTATTAACAAATCTAATAATCATGAGTTCATGTTTGTGACATCACAAACGCACGAGCAGAAAGTGTTACGAATTCACATTTTCTTTTGCTCACACACCTTCGAATTTATCATACGGAAACCGGAGTAAAAATCAAGCACATCCTAGCACACAAAATCCGAGCAAATTATCCAAATAGTCCAGTCTTTACAGACATGTGTTTCTTGTTTTTTACAGATGCATGGTTTAAACCCTTTACTTCTAGCTTGGTTGAAGTAAAATTAGAGTTTAGGAAACGACCGACATGCTTATGTCAAACATTTGAATCACGCTTGAGACTAAAGAATACATGCACTACTCTGTCTTCCAAAATGTGACTCATGAAGATGAGAGTTGACTTCACATCAAAGTCATGAATCTGCAGGAAACTGCTAATCATATTCCTGAAGAGACTTTGATAAAAGCTTAGTACTTATTTAGCTGGAACTAATTTGAACCATAGTGGAAAGGTTTCTGTATATCTGATGAGGCACAGCTAAGCTAGCTTTCATGGGGCACAGCTTGTGAATAAAAGCATTAAGGTCTTAAGATGAACTAACTTCTAACCCTAATGAAGAACCAGCCACCACCTTAAACTTTGAGAAAAACTGCTTGTGCTGGCTATTACGCAAGCTTATGATGCTCATGGGGAACCAAGTGATATACATTAAACTAATATATGATGGGAAATTATTTTAGGGACTTCTCTAACCTACCAACATTTTCTTTCCACTTGAAAAAGAAATTTGAGATTAGAGGACAGTGTTTTACTCTAATTAATGGGATTTGGATTCCTCTTGAAATTGATTTCAAATATTGAAACACTGATTGATTGGTATGGTACTATAAAGAAATGTAAAAAGGGACAAATGGACAAAGATCCAAGGCAGACTGTATTTGATCTGTTGGATTATTCGAAAATATCACTTTTGTCGAATTGCGATTGGTTATCAGATGAACCAATGAGTTGATGATGATGATCAGATGGCTATTAGACAAAGAAGCAGAAGCAATTATTTAGCAATCATTGTTTTGATTGGACATTGTATATAGATGACCAATTCAATTCACTCATTTAGTAAAATGGAGAAGAACATGGCCTATAAATTCATACTAAAACTCCTTGACAGATTGTACTTTTACATTTTAAATAGCGATAGGAATATGGTTCTGATTTAACAAAGAAAAAAATATAGCAAGCATGGCTTTTTCCATGGAGGAGGAAAAATAAAAATCATATCTTTTTGCCAACTCCCCAAATTTGTCAACAGCTTAAAAAAAATTTGTTTCCCTTTGTGTAAGGAAGAATTAACAATGTTTTCCCTTTTAACTTATCCCTATATATTCTGCTTATTTTGCAAGAATTTTCTATTATAGCTCTCCAAATGATCAGTACGTATTTGGAAAAAAGTTGATGGACATTTGAACATAGAACCTCCTACTCCAAAACTAGGATAAGGTTTGTTGATTCACCTTAGTTTGTAAAACTGAAAATGGTTCATTGAGCTGGTTCATTCTGCGAGTGTCTTACTTCTGTTATTTGTGATAGGATTAGTTTAATTAGTTTCTCAAAGGGTGCAAGTTACTTTCATATATAACTGGCACAGGTTTGCTTCCTAATTCCCTGCATATTCTTTGAGACAAGATAATATCACTAGCCATTGACCCAAAATGTCGTTCTCTGCATAAAGTTATGTAGGTCTTCAAGTCCTTCCCATTTCTTCTCTCTCATTAATTCACTTCCTTGTTAAGGTTATAACTTATAAGATTACCTCTTTCGGATTCATATATGCTTAATCAAGTAGAGAAGAAGCCTTACTTAACAATACCGGCCTATTCAAGATGTATAGATTTCAAGTGGATCATCAAGTTGCAACTCACTTCCTTGTTAAGGTAATGAGATTCCTCTTTCAGATTCATATATGCTTAAGCCTTTCTTAACAATACCTATTCAAGATGTATATATTTCAAGTAGACCATCAAGTTGCAGCTAATTGAACTGTTCACAATGCAAGTATGAGCTAGCACATTGATAAAATTATCATTTCAGTTTTCTGTATTATAACCCCCTGATATTAAATTAAGAAAGACTGCAATGGGGTTATCTTTTTTGTCCTTTACCTGTGAGTCAAACTCAGTGCTTGAGTTAAGAGAATAAGATGACATCTTGTTATATATATAGCAGTATATCAAAATCAAGTAATTTACACCATACAATATATGCCAAATATTAACTTCATCAGAAGTCTCCAGCATCAGAGTTCAAGGGTTTAAGGTAAAAGGTGTTACTTTTATGATTGCTCCATTCTTTTATGTCAAGCAGTATGTAATTAATCCCGCCAAATTCTCAATGAAAGAAGAGTGTTTTGTAAAGTATAAACACCATTCAGCAGAGAAATTGCTTGTTGATTGGTGCTTTGTAGTTAGAGAACATTCTAAAACTGTAATCTAAGCTAGAAAGTGATGAAGATCTCGAAGAGCTTCATTTTAGTAACATGGTAGCTTTTCTCATTTTTCTGCCAGAACACTTCATACTGTTTTGCTTCAGTACTTTCTATCCCAACTTAATCTGAATTTTCAACAGTAGTATAATCCTAAACTTCATGCTAGATATTCAGTTCAGACACTAATATATATAATTCAGAATGCACTTTGTTTTAAGCAGATTGTCTTTTCCCCCTTGTCTTTAAAATGGATTGAGTGCGAAAGTAGTTTCTTTTATGTGTATTTCAGTTGAATTATGTCATGAACTGATGGCCGGATACATTGGCTTCTTGAGTTTGGTCTTTATAAAGTAATTGGTACTGAATCATGTGCTTCTTTGGAAGCTTCTATGTGATACAAAAGAAATTGACAGCAAGCAAATGATTGGATCATTCACTAGCTTTTAGTTCATTAAACTCATTGGCCATCTTAATTAAATAATGACTTAGAATATGAGTACAAACAACTGAAGCTATGACGCATATCAGAATCGTCATAAATTGGTTAATCACAAGTTTTGAATAGTGAATTGTAGGGTAAATTGCAGAGAAAACTACCTAAACACCAAGTTCTAGCAGTAGAAGTTTCGTTCTACCATAATGTAGCCAAATATGACTGAAAGTCATCTGTTCCCTAAAGAGGGGTAGCTGTATATGGTGAAGGTTTCTGAAGGTTCTGACTTTTGGTATGGAACTTAAAAATTGCTGTGACAAACATGCAAGGAATATTAACTAGGGAAAAATGAAGAATCTGGTTTTCTGAAACTTATATTTATTCCATGAGTGAACTCAATGACAAAAAAATAAAAAAAAAATAAATAAATAAAAAAAAAAAAAAAAAAAAAAAGAACTCAATGACTTGTATACAGAGGGTTGAAGGAGTTGGCTTACTGACAATCTTTTTCATTAGAACTCGTATCAATCTCATTCATATTTACTACTGAATGAAAAAGAAAAAAATGGACGAGCGAGAATAACCAAAAATGAAACTTCATTTCATTTCAAAAAGAATAAAGAAAATCTTTAAAATAAAAGGGTTCTCTGTTGTATGCTACCCACTATTCTTATGATTTGTAACTGAAAAATACTTGGGGGAAATGTATCATAGACCCAATTTTGATAAGAAATAGTGGGTGAAACCCACCCATATTTTCTTTTTCCATATACATTCAAAACATGTCAACTAAGATATATATTATATTCTCTTTTTTAAAAAAAAAATTACACAAGCTGCCACTAATAGAGTAATAGTTAAAATTATATGGCAAATGTTATGGAGCTTGATTGACGTCAATGTTGGTATTATCTTGACTTTAGGTTTTTATTAGTTTTTAATTTTAGGTGTTTACATTACTCTCATTATTATCATATAATCATGAAATTTTGGTATGCTTTTTTTTTTCTATATAAATAGAAGCTAGTGAATTCATTCGTCATTTTTTCTTTGGGTGGAGACTATCTTTCACAAAGTTGTGTATGATTTCAAATGACCTATTTATGAGGTCTATTTTATTATTTTCTTTTGGGTTAGAGACTTTCTTTCACAGAAGTACATATATCAATTCAAAATTTAAAATACAACACACATAACTATCTTAGATATTGGGTATTATTTCATATATTTGGTAAGGTGCTAATAAAAGAGTTAAAAAAAATATGCTCTCTCCAAACCCTAGACTCCCCGTTCTTGGGGTTCTCCAATGGCGGCCGATGCCGACCTCTTCTCTAAGGGGAGTTCTTCTCTCCACATTTCATGGCCTTTCAGCCCTCCAAAGGCATCTCTTTTCGGCTAACTCCCAACCACATCAATTTCTCCGGCATATTGAATCAATCAACCTAGGTCTCCGTTTTTCTCAAGAGGAATCTCGGAGGAAAACCGGCCTATGATGTTGGGGCAGTATGGCCTTCCAGTGTCTAATTGCTGGGATGGATATTTCAGGTCGGGCTCGGGCAGGACTAGAGCCGCTCAAGGATGTGTGGTCGAAATTAGGATTACTGAGCAAATCCGAGGAGCTGCTAGGGGTGATAGGATATTATGCTTTCCGATCCGCGGTGGTCGGATCTATGGCGAAGTCACTAAGGCACACGACGTTGGCTTTCACGGCAGTGACGACGGCGCAAAGATATCAAAACGCAGTGGCCTGGGCTTCGCGTCTAAGGGTTCAACATGAGGCCGGCTGGCAGCCTGTGCGTGCTGCGGCGATCGTGATCGGTGCAGGAGAAGGACGGTGAGATTTGAGTTGGGTGCCCAGATCTCTTTCAAGGCCCAATGTGCAGCCCAAATCTGTTGGTTGGTCCAACTCATGTCCAAGACCCAAATTAGTTGGAACACTTTGGGTGTCCAAGTTATGTTTGGATACTTCTTGTATTTGGGCCTGTTTGTGGACCAAACTCATGGACTCTAATTCTTTAGGGTTTCGTATTTGGGATCCCGGAGGGTTATTTTGAACTACATCTGTGTTTGTCACCTATGGTACTAGCGAATCTTTTGGAGCAGTACTGAAGGAAGATTCAAGCTATTCTGTAATGGCGGAGCATGGAGTGTTTAATGAATGGACCTATTTCTATGTACCACTGTGGGTACTACCACATCTTCTTGTTCTGTCTGTATATGGCAGCGGAATGGTATGTAATGGTCATTCTGGCTTGAGGCTAGCACAAGTTTCTCTTGTTTGGATGATGCTCCAGAAAGTGTTCTAGACGTGTTACGATATGATTGTAATCAACTCTATTGAGTTCTAATCTATAAAGTTATTTCCTTGATTAAAAAAAAAAAAATCTTAGATATTGGGTAAACTTGTGTACAAAACTGGAAACTATAGCATATGATTTTTGACCAAAACTGCATATTATTATTTTCTCACAAAAACTTTTTCACCCTCGAATAATGATTTTTAAGTACTTTTCAAACGGACAAAACTCAAAAATCACTATGATTTTTTTATTTATGATTTTTTAAAGTAAAAAACAATAATATTTGTAAGAAAAGTTCATTTGAAGTTTCGATAGTTTGTCAATTCTACACGTTTAAAAAAAAAAATACTCTATACCTTTTTTTTTTTTTTAAAGTACTCTATAAATGGTGAGCTTATTATTGTATTTAAATTAAAAGTGTAATGTGTAAGACCCACTAAATTTGATTCATGAATGCGCTTAAAACACTAGGACTCCATGTAAACATTAAACAACAAGATCCAAATCTACACAAACTTTTTTTTGGTTACATAAAATGGTGGCAAAGTGTGCTACGACTCCGAGCTGAAACCTGATTTGGATAAAGCTCTCCCCAAGATGTGTTTTTCACAAGCGGATAATCGAGCGCCGGAGCTCTTTGAGTATCCAACTCACATTCACCAACTTGCAAACCTAGTCAAATTTCTGCTAGACCAAACTCCTTGGGTCAAATATACACCAACTTGTTGCATAAGAAATTTTAATCCACCAAAATATATAGCTATTTGTCTTACAAGCCAAAAATACGACTTGCATGCTTCCATCAAGATTCTGTTCCCTAGGGGGGTAGTTGGATATGTTGAAGGTTTCTTAAGGTTGACTCTGTTCTGGTCCGTTCTGGTCCTTCATTTTGTTGGTTGTTAGATGAACTTACATTGCTATGACAATTATGCAAGGAATATACATATGATAGGGAACAATCTGGTTCCTGAAACTTGAATTCATTCCGTGACAGTGTTTCGGGGTACTAACGATTCAATTTTAAATTTGATTTCCTAAGATTCGTTTTGGCTAAACAAAGCCAAAGAGATCAAGCAAAGACAGTGATCATTATCAGTTCCTATTAATTAATAAAGATGGCTCTTATAAAGTTATAGACCAATAATAAGAAATTAAAGTTGTTTGGATTTTGCATATATTTTCGTATCTCAAATGGAATACTGGAGTAGTTGTCCTTGTTTCTTACGCACTCTGACAAACTCTCCCTTAAACCCTAAACCCTAAACCCACTAGTAAGTTTTCTCCATAATAACAACAAAGGGGCAAAAAGTGAATGGCATGGCTTATTTCTTAGAGCTCAAACTCTCAGAATTACTGCCGCAATGCACATTCAGACAGTTGAAGCAAATACATGCCCTCATTCTCACTACCTCACTCAACCAAGACATCCAAACTTTCTCCAAATTTCTCTGGCGGAGCACGGAGTTTGGAACCATGGAATATCCCAATCTCATATATTCCCAACTGGGTGCTCAGTTCAGTAATAACATCATGATTCAAAATGCTATGATTAGAGGGTATGGTGGAAATGGTCTCTTTGAGCAATGCCTGCACCTGTTCGATGAAATGCCTCAAAGAGGACTCAAACCCCATAACTTCACTTGCCCGTATGTGTTGAGCTCCTGTTCTAAACTGGGTTGGTTCCGAAAAGGCAAACAAGTGCATTGCCGGATTGTGAAGGGTGGGTTTGAGTCCAATCTATCAGTTGCTAATGCTATTTTCCATTTATACGTTAAAATAGTGGATTTGAGTGATGCCCGGAAGGTGTTTGATGATGTGTCTGTGAAAACTATCGAATTATGGAACCGAATGATTTCACTTTATGTGAGTGCTTGTGATGTTCAGAGTGCAAGGAAGCTGTTTGATGTCATGCCTGAAAGGGACATTGTTTCGTGGAATTCGATGATCACCGGCTACACTGCAGTAAGGGATGCAGGCAATGCGAGAGATTTGTTTGAGCGGATGCCCGAGAAGGATGTTGTATCATGGACAATAATGATCAGAGTGTATGCCGCTGCAGGAGACCTTATGACAGCGAGAAAGTTTTTCGAGACAATGCCTTGCAAGAATGTGGTTTCATGGAACTCTATGATTTCAAGTTACTCCCAGCATCGACAACTTGAACAAGCATTGGATCTCTTTTCCAAATGCAATCGGGTGGTGAAATTGCGGACAAATACACATTTGTTTCTGTTCTATCGGCTTGTTCTCAGTTGGGTGCTTTAGAATTTGGAAAGTGGGTACACTACTTGATAGAAGACTGGTCTCAGTTTGGAGCCATTTTGGGGACTGCCCTTATCGATATGTATGCAAAGTGCGGCGATATAAAATTATAACTAGAGCTTTCACACTTTTTATCAAGATGGGAAAGAGGGATGTATTTTGTTGGAATGTTATGATTAGATCTGTAGCTATCCACGGAAGAACAGAAGACGCCATCAAGATGTACTCATTGATGCAAAAAAAAGGGTTGAAGCCAAATGACTTCACCTTCACTGCTGCTCTATTCGCTTGTAGCCATGGAGGCTTAGTAAAGGAAGGTGAAAGAATCTTCCATTCCATGGAGAGGGATTTTGGGGTTGAACCAAAACTCCAGCATTATGGCTGCATAATTAACCTACTGAGCCGAAACGGTCAGTTGGAGGAAGCAGTACGTCTATTTAAGGCAATGCCGTATATGCCTGACATAGCAATATGGGGAGCTTTGCTTGGCGGTTGCAGAGGTATAAGTCACCTTCAATTGGCAGAGGAAGTGATAGAGAAAGCTACAGGGTTGGAAGCAAATGAATCAGGAGTTTATGTGCTCTTGGCTAACATGCATGCCTCAGTAGGGCAATGGCCGGAGGCTCAAAGTGCAAGAGAAATGATGGAAGAAAAGAATATTTGGAAGAACACAGGGCATAGTCATGTTTATGCTCCTTGAAGTCTTGCATACAGATGGATTCAATCATTTTCAAAGCTATGTAAATGTGAAAATGATGAGAAATATTGGCTTGGCCGCTCAAGCAGTGCTCAGTACTTATACTCTTATAGTCATGAGCCCTTCTCTTTTTATGGCTGGCCTCTGGCATGCAAATAGTCAAATAGATATTAAGCATGACATGGAACAAGAACGTACCAAACCTTGTATCTTTAAGAAAACACCTTCTAGAAAGAATTTCATTGATCAAAGGCGAATTCTACAAAGATCAATACATGTCACGAGGTTTCTCAAAATGAAATTGATGAGAAAGCTGTGAAATGCAAGATACAAAATGTTACAAGCTGCCACGTACACCCTACATACATCCTTGTCCTACGGTCCTACCCGTCATTACAATACAGTGAAGCACAATAAGTTCTGCTACGAAATCTTAACCAAAATAATCTTGAATCATCACTAATACAACTAATTGTATCACTCCCCGGTTCTAACAGAAATTAACATCTTTCCTTGCGGGGAAGAAACAAAAGTATCTTTACTGTTAAGACTAAAACTATAAGAACTTGCACAACACACAATACAAACATAGGTCAAATAAAATTTCAAGAGTAATGCAAACCCATCAGCAAATAATAGTGACCAATATAGATAGATTGACCATATCACAAGTTATACTTCAGCCATCTGGATAGCTGTATCCAAAACTAACCAACTCAAGTTAAGCAACGAAATAATGTCCAGATCTTCAGCTCTATCAGTCCATGCAATGATATTAAGATATGATCATCATTATATTGGAGAGTTCTATCCCAGTAACTTCAAAGTTCCATCCTCCACTCATGAACTGATCATGTTGAATTGGAATCTGGAAAGCTGCTGAGGAATTGTAGATATAACAGGCCCATATCTCTGCAATTGAGAAATATGCATCATGAGAACAAACAGAATAATGAAGATTGTACATCAGGAAAAAAAAAAACAGAAAGGACAAGAAGAAGAAGATAAAATTCATGGGAAGAAGAAATATTAATGTTTTTAATCCTATAGACTACAGCAATAGGAAGATGGGTAAGCGAAATATCCACGAGGCATTATAAATATTTGGTAAACCATTCTAACAAGAAGTAGCCACAGCATTGGAACTTAAAATTCACACAGAAACACAAGTCCAATTCTAAGATTATATAACAGAAGCATGCCATATAATTATCATACCTGAACATTGTCATAGAGTTCAAACAACGGAACAGCAAGGAGTTTTAGGTTCTTTGGCACAGCAAAGTACTCCCTCTCAGATAAGTGAACAAGGAAAAGCTTCTTGCACTCCTGCATTACAAACATAGGGCAAGATCAGTACATGGCAAAGATTGGGAAGCAACATAAACAATATTCCATTGTTTGTGTTGTAGACAGGGTTGGTCATTACCTTTGGTTTTGTTATGTGAGGAGGGCAATATGGATACATTATGGTTTCAAAGTTTGGCCTCCACCAGATAGCGACGCATTCTCCTATCTGCATCAAGATTCAAAAGGTAAGCAACAGGCATTAACAAAAATAGAGCACGTAGTTTTTTGCAAGCTTGCTAAGGTTGTAGGATATATGCCTATATTAATAACTAAATTTCAGAACTTCAAATACAATTGGTGGCATGTTAGATTGACATATTGCAGCTTCCCATACACCAATGTCAGTTTTATGAAGACTAACACTAACGAAGCACCTAAAATGCAATTATCCGTCTCATTCTTGATGCTCTGGCACTTTCACACATCTTTCATTGCCTTATTAAACTTACAAACAACTTCCTTCCCAGTTATATTTCTCGTGTTTTCCACTAATAAGGCTTAAATTATCTCTCTCTTATCAACACTTAATAACAGTACCTGCCAATCAGGGACAAGGTTTGCTGAATTAGCACCAAGTTTGCTGGTGAGCTTTCTTTTCAGCCCCTCAATCTCTGCAACACGACAAGATCCACCCCAAAATAAACAACAAAAGAAAAGGTTTTAGCCTTTAGCAATATCACGCATAGACCATAAAAAGGATGGAGTGAAGGGTATGCCCATACCATTCTCCCCAGGCTTCAGTCGTCCACCAGGAAGTTTGCAGAACGTGTTTCCAATCTGCAGAAGCAGTATGTGGGGATGATTATGTTCCTGTACCTGCACAATCGAGAAAAACATGTTGAGCCCCGGGAAATAATGCAAACACCTACATGTATATATCAAAACTAAGTTCACGCCCAATCTTCATCCACCCAAGCCACGCCACAATTCACACATGAATTATGCTTGCAAGAATATTGGGAATTAGAGACCTACTATACCAAAACATGACCTAATCAAATTAAAATTAAAACGATAGCTAATAGCCTGCTAATACCCATTACTAAGTATTTGCCGACCTTTCTCAGAAACCATTGAACACACAAACAAAATTCGCCTATTTTCCCCACCCAAGTATAAAATCCCTAAATCTATCGCGGCTCGGTTGATGCATCATGTATAAAATGAAGTCATGCACAATAGCAAATGTTCCTAAAACTATAAATCTGGTTAATCATCCAAAATGCATCTTAGATAAGTGTTCAGGCTTCACAAAAGGAGCTTCAATTGCCTATATCATTTTGAAAAGAAAAGAAAAAATTTACAATTTCACCGAACAAAATTACCAAGTCCTTTTGAGAACGTACCAGTAAAATAGCTTCGACGCTTGTCCTCATCCCCTCTTTCATATAGCTGTGAATTCAGAAACGAACACAAGAAAATAAAATTAGGGTTCATAAGAAAAGCATAAAGAACCTTCAGGGATAGTGAAATTCAAATAATAATCGGAAGGGAGAGAAAGTAAAAACGAGGGAGCATACTTGACTTTCATGCGAGCGAGGCGATCGGCGACGGAGGTGTCCTTCTCCATCTTGGGCTCTTTGGTCCCGAAGGTGTAGCTGGACAGTGGATAGGTGTTGACCACCGCCGACGTCACCATTTTTACAGCTCCGAGGAGATCTCCGGTCTCTCTGTTTTGGCTCCGAGAATTTTTGATCTGCGAGGAGTGTGAGACTTCGAGGGAGAGAGAGATTCAAACCCAGAAGAAACAAAACCCTGGGTTTTTGGTTCTCTCTCTAGTCGCGTTTAACACCAATCCGCATCACGGACCAGTCTTCTCCCCGTTTGATTTCCTCCAGGGGCTGCCACGTGTCCACTTAGTTGAATCGAACGGTGGAGGTCAAGAGGCCTGTGCCTCCCAATTATGCGATGTTTTTTACTTGTTTTTATTTTTCAGAAACCTATTTACGAAAATAGTTATGCGGTGTGTAACTGTGTACAAAATCTTTTCTTCTTCTTTTTCTGAAGTGTGCATAGTTACAATTGAAATTTATATTAGGGGGATCGTTTTGGAGATGATTGATTGCATTTGGTCGTCATCAAAATGTTCAACATTTAAGAGCACTATAAACAAGGACACTCCTGTTTGGTTAAATAAAAAGTGTGACAAATTTGGAAAATATATATACATGATACTGATTTTTGCTATATTATTTTGGTGGTGGTTACCGAGATTTTTTTTTTCTTATGCACGGTATTAATATTTAAAAAAAAAACTCGTGTGTATATATATTGCACTTTATTTATGTATCTTAGCTCTCTACATACATATGACAATTATAGTAATTTTCATAATTTTTCTTTTTCGTTTTAGGCGTTAGCCAAAGATTATTATCATTTGGTATGAGAACTTATTTCAATGTGGTAGTAATACAACCTTCTAGATCTATATTGCATTATGGCTCATGAAGATCCAATGTTTTATTACTTGTGCAAATGTGCAACTAATCTGAATAACTTCAACAATTTATGTCTAGCATATCCCTATGAAGATCGAGATCAAGTAAACTTTATTACAAGGCAATCTTTTGGTCATTTCGAACATCTTTGATAACAAAGCTTAAATTTCTTTCTCCATCATTCGAACTAGTTATGCTCATGTACGAACATATATGTACCAACAATACATTAGCAGTGTCTTCACTCTGCACATGCTTACGAGTTTTTTCTTTTCTTTTAGCTAAAGATAATTATCATCTTATATGAGAATTTAGATGAATACGGTACTGAAACAACCTTCTAAATTTATAACTTGTCGATATGATTATTGCATTAATCCCCTTGAAAATACAATAATTTATTATTGTGTTACTAATTTAACTTGCAATGACGCATATTCTGCATATCTCTAAGAACATTAAGATCAAGTTATAAAGTTGATTACAATTAGACAGTCTTTCGGTCATTTCAAATATTTTTCATATGACATAACTGATCAAATCTCTTTCTCGATCATTTGAGCTAATGAGTCGCTTGATGTGTTCGTATAAGAACCTACCGACACTACATTAATTAGCTAGCCTAAATCTGTGTCCTAGACTATTCAGATTACAACAACGCGTACGCCGTACGGGAGTAAAGTTTACAAATTATACTTTATAGCTCTATCATATCGTTGCCACGCAGAGGGGAATCGAGGAAGTCAATCAAAAACAGTATGAAAGATAATCCACGCACCCTAATGTAATGCTGCAAACAACACAGGAAGTTCATGTACAGCTCTACCATATGCATGTTATATGCTTGGTTAGCTTATACATACCTGAAGAACTGTGACAGTACGTTGGTACAATCTAATGAAGAACAAGTCGTACACTAATACATATATGGCTTTCTGTATCGAACATGTATA
Source organism: Rosa chinensis (assembly GCF_002994745.2). Lineage (NCBI taxonomy): Eukaryota > Viridiplantae > Streptophyta > Magnoliopsida > Rosales > Rosaceae > Rosa > Rosa chinensis. The sequence goes on along the minus strand of NC_037088.1, from coordinate 64,200,021 downwards.
TTACAACAGATGAAGCAAAGATACATGAACAAAAGACAACACAAACCCGAACAGAGACGGTGAAAAGTACGATGATCAATAACACAGAAGTAGATGCACAAACATATTGACCGATGGGATTGCAGTGGCACCACATTCGTGCAACTACATATACCAAACATTCGACACCACCATGTGAGCATTTCCTACTTACTACTAACATACATAGACAACAACAACAACATGCCTATAGAAATCAATAACAAATTACTACGTACATGTGATTTTAGTAATGCCATGCAATTAACATATGCTTAGTCCACGTTTATGAACTATTGCTTCAAGAACATGTTAGAAAAAATTCCACAAATTGAATTAATCTAAACAAATTTTGTCATTACCGAAAAATGTTCAAAATCTAAGAGCACAATGAAGAAACAAAGATACAAGTACATATTTTGAGTGATTAAATAAGTTGCATGTCAAATTTGCAAATGTTTTTACATGTAGATCATCCACGACACTAATCTTTGCTATATTGTTTTGGTATGGTTAACAAGACTTTCTTTGTGTGAACTTAGAAATTCAAAAGAACTCAATATGGAAATATGGTGGCATCTCAACTATGCATATATGTGCCTATATATTTGTTCTTTTCTTTTGGCTAAAAATTGTTATCATTTGGTATGAAGATTCAGATAGATATGATCGCAATACAATCTTCCGGATCTATATAGTTATTGCTTTAGCGCTCATGAAAAGACAATAATCTCTTGCTTGTGCAACTAATTTGAAGAACTTGCAACGATGTATGTCATGCATATTCCAAGAAGATCATGATCAAACAAAATTTATTATAATCTTTCGGTTACGTTTCAAATATCTTCGATGAATAAAGAGCTTAAATCTAGCTTTTTTCATAATCATTTTAGTCAATGATTCTCTTGATGCTCGTGTAAGAACCTACCAACATTACATTAGCTAGCCTAAACCTATGTCCTGGACTATTCAAATTACAACCATGAGAGTAAAGTTTACAAATTATGTTGTGCATGCAGCTATATCATATGCCAAGAACACTGTGAAAAATATATTATGCACACATATGCATTGCTGCAAACAACATAGGAAATTCATGTACAGCTCCATCAAATGTTATTTTGGTTTAGGTTTGGTTAGCTTATGAATTAATCTTCAGCTTGCATACCTGAAGAACTGCAACAGTTAATTACTACAAGCCATACATTTATGGCTTTCTGCATCCAACATGTATTTATCACAACAAATGAAGCAAGAATACATGAACAAATTAAGACAAAACAAATCTGAACAGACAGCAAAAATTAAGAATAGATCTAGATGAACAAACGCATCTACGGATTGAATTGCAGCCATGTAGTGATTCAATTTCATGCAAGTACATATATATACCAAACGTTCGACACCACCATGTGAGCGTCTCCAACTTACTACTAACATACACACACGTCAAGAAGATGGCTACAGAAATCAATAACAAACTAATACATGTGATTTTAGTTATGCTATGCAATTAACATATGATCAGTCCACGTTTATGAAATATTGCTTCAAGAACAATTAATAGAAGAGAGTACGAACGAACAGTAAATAGAGCACACCCGCAGAGAGATTCTAGGTTAAAAGATATCTCATCAATTATTCCGAACAAAATGGTGTCTGTAAATTCTCTTGTATTTTTCGGCAAATATCGAAGTAATTAGGGAAAATGGGTTAGAATTAAGCCATTTTTATCGTCTAATCCGAAGCTAATGACTTTCTTCTACCCACAAAAAGCTGCAAAACCCCATCGGATCCACCCGCCATGAGGGTGCACTGTTCCTCACCGCCCATCTGCCGCCAGCACACACTGCTCACAAACCCACGGTCATCACAACCCTCGCTTCCCATTGGTCCAAACCCATGCACCCAAACAGGCTCACCCCACCTAACATCATACACAAATACCTGATTATTTTCCGACCCGCACCCGAGAAGCCCACCGTTTCTCCAAACCGACAACCCGACAAAGCTCCGATTGTTGGTGTGGCCCGAATACGTCCGAATTTCCCGCGCGTCATCCACGCTCCACATCTTCAGACACCCGTCTGTTCCCGCTGACACCATCGAACGGCCGTTAAGGAACCTGACGTACGTCACGGTCTTATCGTGGCCGTCAAAACTCAAAACCGGGCCCGCCATTCTCCTCACATCGTAGACGTAGGCTTTCCGGTCAGCGCATCCGACGGCCAGGAGCGGCCCACCGAAGGGATTGAACTCCACGCAACAGACCGGGTTACCCGATTCGGAAGGAGCCACTCTAGCCACACAGTCCCCGCCCTCGCACCGCGGGTCCCACATTTGAAGGGTCCCGTCGTCGGATCCGGACGCCCCGAGAACCGGATCCGAATCCGAGTAGTCGAGGCTCCAGACCCGGCGCCCGCCGTGCTCGTCGCGCTCGAAGATGGGGAGGTGGGACTCGAGATCGTACTCCGTGACGACGCCGTCGTAGTCCCCAGACCCGAGGACCCGGCCGCTCGACCCGGGCCGCCAGCGGAGGCTGCTGAGCTTGGCGGGGGTGCAAATGTAATAGTCGCATGCAGCAGCGTGGTCTAGCGAAACGACGTCGTCCTTAGGCTGTTCATGACTCGGCAGGAGAGACTTGACGCTGTAGATTCTAATCTTCCTGGCTATGCCTCCGGTGGCTAGAACAGTTTCCGATGGGTCGAACTCGATTACTCCGAGAGTGTTGGAGACGGCGCCGGTGGAGGTGGGGGAGGAGACGACCGTGGAGAGAGTGAAGTCCCATTCGAACCTGGACTTATGAAGATGATGATCATCGGCGGTGGGTTTGTTATCTTGAACTTGTTGTTGGTCTGGGTTTTGGGTTTGGTTCTGGTTTTGGAATGGTTGTGGGACTGGGAAATGGAATGGTGGGTTCATCGTCCAGTCATGGTTAAGGGGCGGTGGTGGTGGAGATGTTAAGTTTTGGAGGCATTGGGGGTGTTTCTGTACCAACCAAAGGCTCCCGTACCCTAGCATAGGACCTTCATATTATTCATGGAGGAAGTGGATAAAATACTTGCAAATTTCTATGCGTTCTTTACTCCATGTTTTGTTATCTGCTTCTTTTCTCATATATATTCGTGATGTCTCCCTAAATTACATCAATGCCCTTGGTGTCAAAGGACGTGTAAATATGTAACATGCTATAAGTTGAAGGAGTTCGAAAACTGATATGGTAGCGGTGGTGGAGGAGTCTTATGTTGTTTGTTATAGATTTTGAAACTCAAAAATTCTCCTTCAACTTCATCTTCCCAGTATTGCCAATACTATTGCATAAGACAAATCTCGAGTACTGAACTCCTTAGATAAGTGAATATCTTAACAATTTGCAGGTGTTTACGAAGTTTGATTGATCACAGTAAGTATATCGGTCAACTCAATGTAGCTAAATTTGAAAGACTTAGGCGAAATTTGCTTGTTTATTAGCTTATACATCATACAATTTTTTTGAAGTTATTTAGTGCAACTTGAAGTATAAATGGTTTTAAATCATCACTCAAGATAATAGAGTTTTGTCAAAATTTTAATTATTTAGTGGAAACTTCTCATTACAAGAACCTTCCATCGATGAGGTAATAATCATTCTATGCTATCACGTGTAATTTCTACAAATTTGATCAAAATAACTAGGGCTGGCCTCGGGTCGGTTCTGCAGTTTCCAGTACTCAACCCGGAACCGAAACCGACTATGGCTTATCGGTTCGGATTTGCTGTTTTTGGGATCAAGAACCGAGGTAGAACCGAACCGACTATGTTCGGGTCGGTTTTCGGTTCCTAGTTCGGTTCTTCAGTTCTACGGTTCCTCGGTTTTCGGTTCCTAGTTCGGTTCTTCGGTTCTACGGTTCCTCGGGTCCTAGTTCGGTTCCTCGGTTCCTATGTTAACCAAACTGTCAGTTTGGCATGAAATACCACTTTCCAGCCATTTTTAGTTTCATGTTTCCTGTTTTCCAGACACACACTCAACATTGCACAATACCACAATCTATTCACTCATTCATGCTCAACATTATCTACATATATAACAATCATCAATTCAACATCATAATTGCAAATCAGCAATTTCCAACAATTCTCAAACTATCAAAGCAAAACTGTAGAACAATGCAAAGCTGCAAGTATGCAACAATATACAATTATACATATTCCAGCAAACTGCAACAAATAAAAATAAGCAATAGATTGTCCATAGTCCATCCAGAACAATGCAGCTGCATCAATTTGCAGTAAACTAAAATGAATTGAAAGTCTCCAACGGAAACAAATAACTTGAATTAAAATAGTTCATCAACATTTCATCAAAGTGCACAACTTCAAACAAATTTCCAGCATGGCTTCCTCAATGCAACAAGGCTTCCATCAATATTAAATCTGCATGCAGAATTTGAAGCTGCAATCAATGATATTAGGACAGTTAAAAAAAAATTGAACTTCAAATGAAGCAAAAATGTTCAGACCTTTGTGCAGCCTTGATTGTTGAGTGAATTGGATCATTTTTTCTGCTTTTTCTTCTTGGTTGTAGGGGCTGAAGCTGAAAATTCAGAACTGTAGGTGGATGATGAAACATTACTGTATAGTCTCTCGATATCTCTCACATTCTGGATATTCTATTCTAGTGGAAATCATAACTATATATAGTCCAAGTTTTTCACCCTAAACTATTCAAAAGTTTGAAGCTTTTATAAGGCCCAATTTTTTCACTCTCTTCCTTTTCACTGAGTCTTGCATCATTATCATTGATCATGATTATTCTTGAATAAACATATGCTTAGATCTTGCAAGAAACAGATACAATATCAATCCACCAACACTTGAAATCACAATAGAATAGGATGCGAAACACAAACGCAAACGCAAATTTCACAAAAATGAAGCTATAATATGTCAATTTTGCATATTACCTAAATGGCTAAATCTTTCTTTGCTTGTTCAGTTTTTCCCTGCTCCTGCAACGGTGCAACCATATGTATCGCTCATGAGCCTTTTGTTTTTCAATCTCCTCCCTGCAAACAGATAGACATGAAGCCACATTCAGTTACCCCTGAATCACAAGAACTAAACACAAATTAAAGTAGCAGAATTAACTCTAGGGCATCAAATCTCAACAATCAACATGGATCTGCAACTACTGTCAACTTGACGTGTGCGTAACTGCTGCATATGCATGAATTGATCTGCAACTGCTGGTATTCGAGGAAACTCATGCATTTATTATGTAATTCAATCCACCAACCCATCACAGTTAGATTATGACAGTGAAAATAATTGAGTCATCTCAACTTTCTTAACAATTAATGACAAACTCACATGAACTGAGCCTTTAAAACTCACCATTAATAGTTTGAGCTAAGAATGATATGCATGTCAAACTCCAAACTTCATTCATGAGAGAACTCAAAACTTAGACTAATTTTTCCAATGTCCCTTTTTATACTATTTTTTTCTTTAGTTTGAGTGAAATACTGAAGGAAACAAAGTGCAGTAATAATCAGAAATGGGTTCAACATATGAGCTTCGATCCTACATATACCTTAATATAAAGTAATACCCCATCAGTCCATTATGCATCCAACACAGAGGCGACTTGAGGATTCATAATAACTCAGTAAGTAATTAATTACTAATTAGAAACCCTAGGTCCTTGCCCTTAGCCTTGTTCCACCATTCCCATTTTTTATAAACATCTCAAACAAGAAAACCAGCAGTTATGCACACGGGAAATTGCAGAGTGATGAGAGTATAGCGAGAAAAATGAAAGGATTGAAGCTTACATTGACCAAATCGCAGACGGATCTGCATCAACCAAGTCCCAGGCAGAGCTGTATCAACCAAATCGCAGATGGCCAACACAAATCGAAGACGAGATGTTTCTGGGTTCGTCTCGCCTGCAACGGTTCGTCTCGCTCGCTCGTTCTGGGTTCGTCTCGCTCTCTCGTTCTGGGTTCGTCGTCTCGCTCGCTCGTCTGGGTTCGTCTCGCTCTCTCGTTCTGGGTTCGTCGTCTCGCTCGCTCGTCTGGGTTCGTCGCTAACGTCTGGGCTGAGCGCCTGAGAGAGTGGAGACTGAGAGAATGAGAGAGTGATCTAGGATGGAGACTGACTGACTGAGAGAGTGAGAGACTGAGAGAGTCTCTGAATCTGATCGAATGAGAGACTGAGAGTTTGAGGGAAGAGATAATTTAGGGTTTTGATCGAATGGATAGGAGATTATGAGATAAAATGGAAGGTTCTGATCGCATTTGGAAGACCTGATCACATGAGAAAGGGTCTATTTTACAGAAATAAGCTTGGCCTTATTATCCAATTATACAATGACATGTGTATTTCGGTTCCAAAGAGGTTTTAAAACCAAGCACCGGAACCGAACCGAATATACAACTCCAAGAACCGAACCGAGAAAAATGCAAACACACATGCCGTAGAACCGAACCGAACCGACACTTTCGGTGCGGTTCGGTGCGGTTCCTTCGGTTTTACGGTTCCAAATCCCAGCCCTAAAAATAACACTGATGGGTTGTTAATCCTCAAGCATATTGCCAAATTAAGCATTCTCTAATAGTATAATTCCTTGAAAATTCTGTGTTTCTCTAGCAAAATCTTCTCATTGCATCAAAGAATCAACCTTTAACTATTGCATAAGATGATCAGTGTGTCATGGGCTTTTATGGTATTCCATCACCAATTTCGTAAAATACAGTTCATAGTTTCATACCATATACAGATACTGCATGCGAAATAAGTATATATAAACCTAGGAAGGGAAAGATGGGATGTGCATATTTATTATTTGGTACACTAATAATAAAAACTGCAGTAAAGAGCTAGTGGAGAAGGAGGCACAAGAGAAGTAGACGCAGCGTTGGTTGGATTTCTGCCTCATTTTGGTCATGGAAGATGGTGTGGCCACAGCCTGTGCTGTCCCCTTATGCATTACGTGGTTTCAGCAAAACCTTTTATCGTCCACCTCATAAATATATGCATTCACTTACTTCCTTGCTCATATTCCCAACCTAATTCAAACAAACATGAGATCTGGCCTCTGATTTGAATACCAAAATAATATGATCTGCCAATGCTTATCTCACACAACTCCAAAGAGGACCAGGAGCCCACCACTCCTCCCTTATTAGAACTTTTATAAAAGCAATCAAAAAGTACACGTAGGGGGGAACTAGATCGAAACCTCCCCCAAAAGAGGTAGACAAGCCCCACTCAATGCAAAGTAAGAAAGGTAAAACAAGGAGGAAAATCCGCCTAAAAAAAGAAAAACAAGGAGGAAAACAAACCAAATGTACTGTAAAATAACAAACCAAAAAGGTACAAACTCATGTAACCAAAAAAAAAAAAAAAGGAACAAACTCAGACCAAGAGAAATGATAATTGATTCTAGAAGCCAACTCCCTACCATACTCCGCCGAAAGAGTAGGCAAGATTCTCCTCCAAACTACACCATCATTCAAAGCACCGTCGTAAGCAAGTCTATAAGGCTATAAGCCAAAGCATTTTTCTTCCCTAATTAAGGCTCGTAATATGGACATAAAATGGAGAATCAGCTTTAATTTTGTGTATTTTTCAGCATCATGGTTTAACACGTTTAAAAACTTTGAAGATAAAATCTACATCGGAATACCCTAAACACGTTCAAAAAATGAAGGCTAGCTAGTACCGGAAACTTCATTTACTACTTTAAGTAGAAAAATTTGGTATTTACAGTTGGAAAATGATGGCTCAAAGATGTACAGCCTGCAGAAGGCAGCTTTTTTCTGATCTTGGATTCAATACGTTTACAGATTATTCCTTAAACTGAACAGTGTTTAAATTCACAGTCAGTAGAGTGTTGTTTTAATTAAGTTCCTTCCAAACTAGCTAATAGTGACAACATCAGGGTTAGTTTGAAAAAATGGACCATAATATGTAACGGATAGAAAGAAACAGCTACAGCTACAGATTCTTATCTATCCAGTACTTTATCTTCTACCTGATCCATATGCAGAAACTATTAATTAAGCTCACTATGCGTATGGGGAAGGATCAATGAACAAGTCATTTTCTACTTGAAAGTGGATATCAGTTTCAATCATTGTCCTTTGGGCTTTCTAGTTTTAGCCCAAGCCCATAAACAAAATCAATGAAGCACAATTCTTCGATCTTTCCAAATTAAGGGGATGTAAGGATAATGTCTTTGTTAAGATGATGATGATGTTGAGTGACTAAGGACCTATAAATAAATCACGTTAAGGTATTCGTTAAATCAAAGAAATTAGAACAAGAATAATTAGATGAGTAAAGTAAACTACTGTATATACTTCTCTATTACTTTATACATATACAAAAATATTCTTGTGTTGTACAACATAACATGTTATGATTAATTAGTAACTTCAAATCATTCATGTCACTTTTTCAAAATTATGATTGAAATCGATAATATCATATTTAAGCATCCTGTCTAATGAGACTAACTTTATGGCAGACAGATACACATCATTTCATCATAACAATTTGACTAGTAGGGAACATATGGTCTTCAAGCTGTTAACTTCGACTTCTTAAGTTCTGTATGCGTGTGGTAGAAATATTGAGCCCTAAAAAATGCATTTTGAATTTCATAGTTAGTACACATACGACATGTCGCTTTTCCAATCCAACACGACATTGCGACCTGAACCGAGCGCGCCAAATCAACAAAACCGTCCCTCCTTCTTCATCACTCTCTTCACTCCCCAAACCCCCAAAAACCATCGCTGCAAATTCCCCAATGGGAAAGCAAAAGCAGCAAGTATTATCGCGCTTCTTCGCGCCCAAGTCCAAACCCCAAAACCCTCCATCCTCTTCTTCTTCTTCTGCCCCACCCTTAAACCCTAACAACCCACCAACGCCACCGCCCAAAATCACAGCCACCGTCACCTACTCACCCTCCAAGCGCCTCCTCTCCTCCCAACTCACCTCTTCCCCAAAACCCACCAAACTCCCCAAGCTCTCTCCCCACACCCACAACCCTATACCCCCCACACCCACACCCAATCCCTCCCTCCACCAGAGATTCCTCCAGAAGCTCCTAGAACCCTCCACCAACATCCCCCAGCCTTCTTCCACCCCCAATCCCTCAAACCCTAATCTGACACCTTTGGAGCGGCAGGTCGTCGACCTGAAAAAGAGGTACTCTGACGTGCTTCTCATGGTGGAAGTCGGTTACAGGTACCGGTTTTTCGGAGAAGATGCGGAAATCGCGGCGAGAATTTTGGGGATTTATGCACACATGGATCATAGTTTCTTGACGGCGAGTGTGCCCACTTTCCGGCTGAATGTCCACGTCAGGAGGCTGGTGAGTGCTGGGTATAAGGTGGGGGTGGTGAAGCAGACCGAGACGGCGGCGATCAAGGCCCATGGGGCGAACCGGGGCGGCCCGTTTGGGAGGGGGTTGTCGGCATTGTACACGAAGGCGACGCTGGAGGCGGCGGAGGATGTGGGGGGAGGGGAGGAGGGGTGTGGTGGGGAGAGTAGTTACTTGGCTTGTGTGGTGGATGAGAGTGGGAATGTGGGTTGTGGAGGTGATGGGGGGATGGAAGTTAGGATTGGGATTGTTGCCGTGGAGATTTCGACTGGGGATGTTGTGTATGGAGAGTTTAGTGATAATTTTATGAGGAGTGGGCTTGAGGCTTTTGTGGTGAGCTTGTCTCCTGCTGAGTTGCTTCTTGGGGATCCTCTTTCGAAACAAACCGAGAAGGTATATAGTCTTTTGCCGTAGAAATGTTAACTTGCAACTAAATCTCTGTTACTTTGTTAGTCTGTAATGATGGAACTTGGAACCGTACTGATTATAGGCAAGTTAGGGAGATGTATGGCTATCCAAGCTTGCATTCTCTCTTTATTGCATTACAGAGTTTGACTGATGGGTTTGTGATTATTTTCATATAGATGTTACTTGCTTTTGCTGGACCTGCTTCAAATGTCCGCGTGGAGCGTGTCTCGCGGGATTGCGTCAAAGACGGTGGTGCTCTGGCTGAAGTAATGTCTTTATATGAAAACATGGATGAAGATAATTTAGGCGATCAAACAAGGATAAATTCAGAGGTTATAGAAAAGGGTAATCATCACATGGGAATTGAGGTATTCTATTTTTTGATATATTATGTGATTTAGAACCTTTTGTTTGTTTCTTTGCCATTCATTTTACCATTAGGCAGTAGGTTCCCATTCATGTTATGCTAGTATCTTGCATTATTCGACTATAAGGTCCATACACCACACCTGTGGAACGTATTTCTTGTTATTGCACTTCTTGTCCTCAACTCTTATGTTTTTTCCCTCTGTTTTTAAGGGAATCATGAAGTTGCCAAATTTGGCAGTCCAAGCACTGGCCCTAACTATTCGTCATCTGAAGCAATTTGGTTTAGAAAGGATCCTTCACCTGGGAGCTTCTTTCAGGCCATTCTCAAGCAACATGGAAATGACTCTCTCAGCCAATGCACTTCAACAACTAGAGGTATCTTTAGTATTTTCAATAATCAATATTTTGAGATTTCAAAATACCAACTGATATATGTACAGTTGTACAAACCTGATATATTAGGATGACAGCCAGTTGTCCACTTTCGCAACGAGTCATGGAATTTACTTATACTAATTGCAATAGGCTCCAACGCACATGGATCTGTTGGCAGTCATAAATCCGTGTCATCTATTCAATTATTTTCAGTAGTCAATGTGTTAAAGTTGAATTTATTGATCAATATTTGTGAAAAGAATGTAATACAAACTATTTCAGAGAACTATTACATGTTGCTACTTGGTTGGCAGAGTCAGAAACTTTCCAAATTTGGAGCCTTGTCTTGTTTGTCGTAATGTAATTGCCATGATATAGAAATGATGCTTTTCCTATATTCTGAAAGCTGCAATAGTTTTTCCTCTTCTTAAATTTCTTTTTCATACCTTATTTTGACATTAGGGAAACATGCCCATAGGTATTGAAGAACAGCAATGATGGGTCTGAGTCTGGCTCCTTGCTGCAGTGTATGAATCATACTCTTACCATATATGGTTCAAGGCTTCTTAGACACTGGGTATGGTGGTCATGCAAATTGTTTATTGTTTCTATTTAGATTTTAGTTTTTCATTTATTCAGTAGTTGATAGTTCTGTTGCATGGTACAGGTAACTCACCCTTTATGTGATAGAAACATGATTTCTGCTCGTCTTGATGCTGTTTCTGAGATTGCAGAATCCATGGGGTCATCTAAAGCTTGTCAGATTATTAAAGGGGGAGATGCAGATGATTGTCACGTAACAATCTTGAAACCAGAGTTCAATTATATACTTTCTTCAGTTCTTACAACTCTGGGAAGGTTACCTGATATTCAGCGTGGGATAACAAGGATCTTTCATCGGACTGCCACTCCATCTGAGGTGATGCAGGGGTTCTTCTCTATCCTGCCATTCTGTTTGTAAATCATCAATTTGATGTCTTCTGGTTTAATTGACCTTGTCATATATAATAATTAATTAATTATAGTATATATATAATGAATACATGAATCATATAATAAATAAGCTAGTGATATAGTTCTCTTCGCCTAGCTGGTTCAGTTTTCAATAATGGGATTGTACAGTTCATTGCAGTTATTCAAGCTATTTTGCATGCCGGAAAACAACTTCAGCAACTTCAAATTGAAGAGGAGGGAAGCGAAAATTTTTTGGGAGGAAAGACTGTGTGCTCTGAGCTGTTGAGGAAGTTGATATTGACTGCTTCATCATCCAGTATAATTGGAAATGCTGCAAAACTATTGTCTACACTTAACAAAGAAGCAGCTGACCAACAGGATCTACAGAACCTAATCACCATTTCTGATGGCCAATTTCCTGAGGTTTGTACTAGGAGTTTAACACTCTGATTGTCACATCTATCTTTGGCTAATATATGCTAAAAATTCATTTTTCTTAGACTCTGTCATGTTTATCTGTTTAGGTTGCTAAAGCAAGAAAGGAGGTTCAATTGGCAAATGAGAAATTGAATTCTCTCATTGGGTTATACCGCAAACAGCTTGGAATGCGTAAGTTGGAATTCATGAGTGTGTCCGGGACAACACACTTGATAGAGGTAGTTAGTTGAACTCCATTCTGAGAATATTTATACATATGAACACTCAATGTGCAAGTTGGATCTGTTAACATATCTAATATAAAATGATATTGCCTGCAGTTGGCTGTAGATGTAAAGGTGCCTTCAACTTGGGTTAAGATTAATAGCACCAAAAAAACAGTCCGGTATCACCCACCTGATGTCTTGACTGCTTTAGATCATCTAGCCCTTGCAAAAGAGGAACTCACTGTTGCCTGTCGTGCTGCTTGGGATAGCTTTCTAAGTGGATTCAGTAAATATTATGCCGAGTATCAAGCTGCTATTCAGGCACTAGCCAGTTTAGATTGTCTACATTCACTTGCTGTGCTTTCAAGAAATAAGGTATAGTACCATCTGCTGCATATTTAATTGAAATGCATGCTTCATTCTGCAACTTACTTTGATGTTCAATAATTATAATCGTGTAAAATTTATCTTTTGCAGAACTATGTGCGTCCAGTGTTCGTATATGATGATGAACCTGTTCAGATACATATCTGTTCTGGACGTCACCCGGTACTGATACCTGTATAATGCTCATTTGGTTTAAGAACATAGCTAGCTATTACAATTGCTTTTAAGTGTCATTATTGGTTACTTCACAAATTGCATTTTGAGCAATTACATCTATTATATGATACAAAATGTAATCTTAGTACTTCGATTGACATTGAGAAACAATGGGTTTCAACCTAGAGACTATTGCAATTCAAGTTTGTTCTGCTGATTTTAGCCAAGACAGTTGATTTCTGAAGAAATTATTAAAATTGAAGAGTTAGGTGTAAAAATGTTGCATATATCAAATATTATAACTCAAAACCGTCCTTTGTAGCTGTACTAAGATATGAATATATTGCATCGTCATTGTGGTCTTCTCTTTGATAGTTGCAATTCTTGTGACCAGGTTTTAGAGACGACATTACAGGACAACTTTGTTCCAAATGACACAGATTTACATACTGACAGAGAGTATTGTCAGATAATTACTGGGCCCAACATGGGTGGAAAGAGTTGTTACATTCGTCAAGTTGCTCTCATTGCTATTATGGCACAGGTAAGACTAGGAGCTCCACCAATGTACCTTTCTATGTTTTGGTGATACAAGGGGATTGGTTGAGGCTACTACATTCACTTGCATGCTACTAGTGAATATTTGTATGTTGTTAATTGATATGCTGGGAGGCATTTATAGCTTAATAGAAACATAAATAACGGGAACTAGCTGGTCCTCTTCTTCTTTGTATGTATATGCATCTCTTCTGCATAATGCTCTCCAAAGGGTACTCCAGTTATAATTGTCTGAAGCTAGACATATTGATCAAGTATTTCCTTTTCTTTTTTTCCTCTCGTTTCTGCTTATCTTTTAATGGAATGAATATCTAATTGTTGTGAGTGTGTTCTGATTCTTTCAGGTTGGCTCGTTTGTACCAGCATCATTGGCAAAACTGCATGTGTTGGATGGCATCTACACTCGAATGGGTGCTTCTGACAGTATCCAACAAGGGAGAAGCACCTTTCTTGAAGAACTAAGCGAGGCATCACACATACTCCACAATTGCACAGCACGCTCACTGGTTATCATTGATGAGCTTGGGAGAGGCACCAGCACACACGATGGTGTGGCTATTGCTTACGCTACATTACATCATTTGCTACAGCAGAAAAGATGCATGGTCCTCTTTGTCACGCACTATCCAAAAATTGCTTCTATCAGAACTGAATTCCCAGGCTCAGTGGGGGCTTACCATGTTTCTTACCTGACTTCAGAACGGGATAGAGGTACAGTGGACATGACATCTGAAAATGAAGATGTCACATACTTGTATAAACTTGTGCCTGGTGTTTCAGAGAGGAGTTTTGGATTCAAGGTTGCAGAGCTTGCTCAGGTATCTATCTCTCTCTTTCTCTGTCCCATCATGGATACTATATCACTTGATTGTGTTTTTAAGTTGGGCACTCTTTGTTGTTCAGCTACCTTCCTCTTGCATCAGACGAGCCACTTTCATGGCTGATAGGTTGGAGGCAGTAGTAAGAAGCCGAGAGAGAAATAGATATGGCAACAAGAGGTTGTTAAAATCACTGACAATAGATCAAAAAGAAGAAGTGCAAGAGGAAATGCTGGGATCTCCCACCAACGTTTGTGGACGGGAGAATCAGGTTAAAGAGGATAAAATTGGTGGTGAATACAAGGAATTCTTTCTAAATCTGAAAACTGCAATATCTAGTGATGACCTTACAAAAAGCATTCAGTATTTGAACCATGCAAGAAGCATTGCACAAGAATTAGTAAGCAGGTAAATATGAACGTTTTTAGTTCTGATTGATTTTGCTACATTACCATGGTAGTTTATCCGGCACTGCATTATAAACTGAAAATATGTAAAATTTACATATTGTCATGTATTTCCCAGGTAAATAGTCATTCCTAATACGGCAACATGGAGGCGGATTTAGAACGTTGAATTTCATCAGTTTCTCAAGCTCTCCATTGCCATTTTTGTAAATTATGAATCAACAAAATGATACGGTTTTACCAACCAATCATCACCATATCTATTTTTCCTAGTCATTTTAATCCAGCTTTTTAAAAGCAGTTTTTCTTTCCCATTATCGAATTTGTTTCCTATAGTTAAAATTAGCCATTTTTGGTTTGCATACCGATTATCACCAATTACTTAATCGATACAAGACTCTCATATTGATGACCGAATTCAACACATTATTCAGTGCAGTGATGTATATATACACCAACAAGAAATGGACGGTTAAATAACATCAAATATATATTTTTAGTTATTAAGAGAAAAATTGTTTATAAATATCAACAGTTCGGACGGTTGAATAACATCAAATATATTTTTTTAGTTATTAAGAGAAAAATTGTTTATAAATATCAACAATTCATATCTTCTGAAAAAAGCACCGCCAGTGCATAAAAATTTTTTCCACGTTAACAACCATATTTGCTTCTCGAAATACATACGTGATACGCGCGTTGTAGTTTAACATGGTTAGACCCAACTGCTACCGTTTAGTAGTTAGTTGTTATCAAAGTTAGATGAACCTGGTCTGCCACGTCATCCAGAAAAAAGTACCAGACTTTCGATGATGATTCGATTGCAGTCAAAAACACCAGACTGGCAGGCAGGTCGTTTTGGGATATTTATTTACGGACCAAAAATAGTAAAAGCTAGCAGCTAGCTAGGTCCGTTTAGAGAGCGACTATCACGTGATAGGAGCACGTGACAGTCCAACAAGATTTTGTTGAGGTAGCTACGAAAGCAGAAACAGTCTGCCTCAGAGGCTCTTTCTAGAAAACCCAGGCCCTTTTCCGTCATTTCAACCGCCACAGCGGAGGCAGAATCCGCTTTCTTCTCTTCTCTTTCACTTTTAGTAACCGAAAAAAAAAAAAACGAAGAAGAATATGACGACCCCCCCCCATATAATATATTATATTTGTTACATTATTTGAGTTTGCAAGGCTGAAACTCTCAACAACCACCAACACCACCACCACCACCACTACCACCCCAAGCAGCAGATGACTGATAAACCCTCCTCCAGAACCCGAACCGAAAAGTAATCCCTCTCTCTCTCTCTCTAAATTCTTCATTAACTACTTTCTCTCTCTCTAATTCTTCATTACCTGCTCTCTTCTTTGTTTCTGTGAATCGCGGCTTCGAGGCTAGTAGGTAGATCTGATTGTCATGATTTTCCGCTTGAATTCTTGAGAAAATTGGATCGTATTGACTTTGAATTGTTCGTGTTCTGAATTGGATTCGGAATTTTCGAGATCTAGCAGTGTTTGGAAACTTGATCTCTTTGCGCAGTTTTTTGGTTTCTAGGCGATTGTTGTTTGTAGGAGCTAGAATTTTGGATAATGCGTGGAATCTGTGATTTTTTTTTTTGTTTAAAGCAGAGACTGTTGTTTAATCTTTAGTTTGATTGAATTAACCTGGTCTCTGTTTGCGGATTGAAGGATTTGGTAGCTGAGCTACCTGCCAAATCATTGTTGCTAAGAACAATCGTAATATTGTATGAGTTAATTGAGTGTTAAAGTAGTGGCTTGTGTTGGCGATTTATGATTGATGACTGTTATTTTTGTTTGTGTAGGCATTGCGATGGAGTAAGGTTGTCCGGGCAAGTTTGGAGATCTGGTGAAATGGAAGACTGTGTCTCTGCTGTGAGGAGATGGGAGGACTTGGAGACGGATATTTTGGTCAAGATTTTTCAGTCGTTTGATGTGTTTGAGTTAACTTCCGGAATAGCTCATGTTTGTAGTGGGTGGCGTTTGGCGTGCTGTGATCCTCTGCTGTGGAAGACGTTGGATTTGTCGATGATGAAATCTAATTTCATCAAAATCCCGTCGGAGCCTTATGTATATGTGGATGACCCGTCCGATAAGCTCTTGTCTCGTTTGTTGAAGATTTCCATGAGTCTCAGCAGGGGAAACATCACGACCTTGATTTTTCATTTCAACTTATATGTGAGCGATGATCAGTTGACTTATACTGCTGAAAGGTAACTAATGTCTTTCACCTGACCTCCCTTTTGATATATCCTCCACTCTTTTTGGCATTTCATTTCTATCTTATATATGTTTAGTTTGGAAATCTGCATTTGGTCAGCATATGACATCCGCTGAATTAGGGTCTGGTTTACGTGGTGCAAGTATTCACTTGTCAATAGCTATTGATCGACTTGTAATGGTTCTCTAGACATGTCAAAGTTAATCTGAGATGTTGCATTAAAATGTGAGTTATTTCCTTTAATTGCAGGTGCCCAAAGCTGAAACGACTAGTTTTACCAGGTTGGAACAGAATAAAAAAGACAGGAATCTGCAAGGCCATTTCCTGCTGGAAGGATCTTGAATCCTTGACAATGCCTAGCATAGCGAATCCCCCATACTTCATAGAAGAGATTGCCAAGAACTGCAGGAACTTCAGAGAACTAAAGATCATGGGTCCTTGTGATATCTTTTTTGCTTCAACCCTAGTTGCATATCTTCCTAAGCTGAAGGTTTTAAGCCTCCGGTGCTCAATGCTCCTAAGGGAGGCTCTCCTCATGATCTTGGAGGGCCTACCACAGCTAGAAGTTCTGAATATTTCGCATTGCCTTCTTTTCGACCTCTCTCCATCGCCTACATCTAAAAAAATTTTGAGAGAGATCGATCCTTTTATCCATGAGAAGGCCTCTCGACTACGCAGGTTTTTGACTTGCAGTCAAGACACCTGCGTGATGTGCCAAAGGACGAAAACCGACGAGGGGATCTTGAGGTGGTACAAGTATGAAGAAGGGCTATGGAAAGAAGACGAGGTGAGCTCCCTTGCTCATTGATTAGAGCATGAGAATGCAACTGTAATCTAGTTGTTTAGAAGCTATATATTGTGTAACCTTTGCCTTTCGTGATTGTGTTGCTGTATGACACAATAAAACTTTTACCTCTATTGACATATAAAATACCTGATGGAGAGCTGTATTACTGAATAATATCTGTGTTGGTATACTGTTGTATAATCTAAGCTCTCCTCTGTACCCAAAGATGTCCACAGTCTGATAATCAGGACCAGGAAGTATTGGAATCTTTCATAGAAATGTAGTGAAGACCTAAAATAACACTTATTCACAGTAAGCTTGAGACGTCAGTGCTTCTCCGTTGCTTCCGCTGCTTCATTTTAGTGCCGTTTGCAGTGCTTAGCGTTCGGTTCTCTGTGACCCTCGGCTTTGGAAGACACTCGATTTGTCAACCATGAAGTCCGATTTCATTCCAACTCCGAAGAAGCACTGTATCTGTTTTGAAGACTCGGTTGAATCTCAGCGGGGCTAACATAACAAGTTTGATTTTCCATCCCGAATTACATATTAGTGATGATTTGTTCGTCTATACGGCAAGAAGATATAACTCCTCAAACTCTCTGATTCAATTAGGGTTTAGATTACTTATTTCTCAAGATTCTTTAACTGAATTTGGATGAGACAATTATAAATTCTTTTAATTTTCATTGTCTGGTTTGTATCTATATAGAATTTAGAATGCATAAATATTTTTTTTTAAATACTAAAAATGAAAAAGGAAAAAACCTTGTTTTGGAAACTAATAAAGTAATAAGAAGAAATTTTTACAAAGAAATTTGAAATGACACCTATTTTGACGAAAATTGAAACATTTGCACAATCAATTCATTCATTTTTTTTCATAGAAAAATTCATAATTTTCAAGTTTAGAATGCTAAACAATGTAATGCATGTTTATAAATTATGAAATTTTTTTTATTTAATTTAAATTTCATTTTTTTTTTCCTTCTTCCAAACACACCGTCAAGTAAGTTTGATTATGAACCCCCCCCCCCCCCTAAAAAAAAAATTGCTCAATAGCATGATTTTTCATCCATAACTGTGGGACTATAACACATGTTTTTTCAACTAAAATCACATGTTTTTATTTTCTTACCAAAATGTGTCTGCTCTCAAAATTATAATTTTTAAACAATTCTAGAACTGACTGAACTCAAAAATCTTATTGAATTTCTTATAACGAAGATCGTGGCTTAGTATAACCTTTGTCCAAAAAAAGTCAGGTAACAGTCTAATATTTTCATCAAAAAATAGCATAAAAGAGGATGACTCATAATGCGGTCCAAATTTCATTTAGCAACAATCGAACCCGCATCGAAACCTGAACAACCAAAGCCATCAACATCGCTCTCCTTCTCCTCCTCCTCTTTCGGCTTCTTCAAGAGCTCAAAAAGCTTGTTTCAGAGCACGATGAGTAGAGATGAGAGGAAGAGGTGCGCTGTGGCATGCTTGATAATCATTGGCAGTGCGGCAGCCATTATTGAAGCCTCTTGATTGCTAATACTTTCCGATTTCATAGGCTTCATCAACCTCCACATCCAGCCCTAGGCGAGACCACCGGCGTTGATTTGACTGTCAGTGAAAGAGTGGAAGGGGTTTCTTGGGAAGAAGGAAGGTTTGTTTGAACTCCGGCCATGGATTCGCGATGTCATTGATTTCGGGAACCCAAAACTTTGCGATCTCACCGGTCAACCCTCTTATAACTCCGGGGATGAGCTCTTTTTGTATAGCTTCCACACACACACACACTCTCTCTCTCTCTCTATATATCTTCCCTCCCTCTGTTTTCTAGTGATCGAGGTATGTGTGACTCAATTCAAACCGACACTTATTTTGATGAAAATTGAACTGGAAGAATTTGGATAATAAAAAAAAATTAATTTTTTTTTCATAAAAAAATTCATAATTTCCAAGTTTAGAATAGCAAACAAATTAGAGATTATGAAATCTTCATTTTTATGTAAATTTTGCTTTGTTTTTCCTTCATCCAAACAAATTGTCAAGTAATTTTGATTGTGAACTCCCCAGAAAAAATAAAAATGCCCGATAACATGATTTTTCATCCGAAAATTGTTGACTATAACACACTGTTTTTCAGATAAAATTACACGTTTTTATTTCCGGTAAATTTATCCACCCTTAAAATTATAATTTTTAAATAATTTTAGAACTGACGGAACTCAAAAATCTAATCAGGTTCGTTATAACGGAGATCGTAAGCTATAACTTTTTGTCCAAAAAATGAGTATCCATTTTTACCCTATCGGCCTATTAGCTTCTTCCAAGGATAAGTTATTGCTTTTCCCTTCTCTTATAAAAACGGGAAATTCGTCCAAACAGTGTCTGAACTTTTCCAGACTATTAATTTTCATACCTATACTTTGAAAAATGTCATAATGGTACCTGAAGTTTTGGCCCCGACCTAATTTCCGTACCTAGCAACAGTAAAGTCGTCAACGGCGTTAAATTTTGAGGGGTAAATCTGGAACTTCAGGTATTCTCAAGGAAAAATCTT
Source organism: Rosa chinensis (assembly GCF_002994745.2). Lineage (NCBI taxonomy): Eukaryota > Viridiplantae > Streptophyta > Magnoliopsida > Rosales > Rosaceae > Rosa > Rosa chinensis. Next base: position 64,179,977 of record NC_037088.1, on the reverse strand, counting down.
CTAAACAGTGTCTGAACTTTTCCAGACTATTAATTTTCATACCTATACTTTGAAAAATATCAAAATGGTACCTGACGATTTAAGCCCGACCCAATATTCATACCTAGGAACAGTAAAACGGTTGACTCCGTTGAACAATACCAGAAAAGTATGTCAATAACTACCGTTGGGTTCAAATATTGCCCCCCAGACCTCGAAGTCAAAGGTCTTCGTCTTACCTCAGTTGAGAGCCGCAGAACTCAGCTACCTACCTCAGTTTTCTATCAGGAGAAAAAATTGAACTCGGGTTCTTTACTCCTAACAGAAGCTCTGGTACTAGAAGATATGTTGGAATTCGCTATTACAGATCGAATCCACAATGTGAGGCGTCAACCACCCAATTATTCCCTCTCAGTGATGGCTTCGCCGGCAACGCGATCTTCTCCAGCATCTTCTCTGCTTCGATTTCAATCAAAAATCCCAAAACCCACAATCCAAAAAATCAAATTCAATTATTTGCAGCTGAAATCAATTTCAATTTTTCTTTTTTTGATGCGTTTGGGAGAAGACAACAGAGAAGAAGGAAAGAAAAGTCGGGTAGATGCATGTGGAAATTTTGGTAGCTATAACAGCAAAAATGGTTTGGTTTGCAAGTGTTTGCTCGGTTTTAAGCCTAGTTCACCAGATAATTGGAATCATGGAGATTATTCGAGTGGATGCACAAGGAAATTTCAATGCTTTAGGTTGGAATCCGACGAGTCTGATAGCAAAGGAATCTGAAATTTTGGTAATTCCACTTTGGGTCAAGTCTGGGTCCGATCTCTGTCGGAAATGGAATGGCGAAGCGATTCCGATCTCTGTCAAAACGGGATGTCGTAGTTTGGGCAATCTGCTAGACAGCCTTGACGCGGGACCCTAAGTCAGGTTCTGGGGTGTCGGAGGACGATTCCGAATTCAGGTCGTCGATGTAGATGAAGGTCGAGTTCCGATCAAGTATGGGTCTGAGCACGGCTGTTGGCGGTGGTCTGGCATCGTACGCCGATCTTCCTGAGTTCTTCTGGATACGGGTATATGAATATTTAGATCTAGGTATACCATGTTGATATTGGTATTTGAATCTCGTATTGGGCATGGTAGTTATTGGCATACTTTTCTGGTACTGTTCAACGGAGTCAACCGTTTTACTGTTCCTAGGTATGAATATTGGGTCGGGCTTAAATCGTCAGGTACCATTTTGATATTTTTCAAAGTATAGGTATGAAAATTAATAGTCTGGAAAAGTTCAGACACTGTTTAGAAGATTTTCCCTTGAGAATACCTGAAGTTCCAGATTTACCCCTCAAAATTTAACGCCCTTGACGACTTTACTGTTGCTAGGTACAGAAATTAGGTCGGGGCCAAAACTTCAGGTACCATTATGACATTTTTCAAAGTATAGGTATGAAAATTAATAGTGTGGAAAAGTTCAGACACCGTTTGAACGAATTTCCCTATAAAAACCGGATTGACTTGGCAAAACTACATCATCCAGTTTCCATTCCCCAACCTCTCCAGTCTCCGCTTTCAGATCCCCCGCCTCAAAACCCCGTGTTCCTCCAAACCAATGGAAGACGGTGACTCCCTCGTAACCCTGAGAAGATGGGAAGATCTAAACACCGATATACTACGTAAGATTTTCGGGACTTTCGATTACATCACTGATGCGTCTGCAGCCATTGCTCAGGTTCGTTGCAGCGCCGTTTGTATTGCTTGGCGTTCGATTCTCTGCGATCCTCAGCTCTGGAGCACTCTCGATTTGTCGTGGTTGAAATCCAACTTCATCAAGATCCATCAGGAGCCGTACGTCTATGTTAATAGCCGGTCCGAAGAGCAATTGAGCCGGGTTTTGAAGGTGTCGTTGAGTCTTAGCAGAGGTAACATTACCACATTGGTTTTTAACCCGGAGTTGTATATCAGCGACGACCAGCTGACGTCTACTGCTGAAAGGTATGGCTGGCTTGTTGGGTTTTCGTGGGGTTTGTGTTTACTTGATCTTGCTTGGTTGTTTTGGTTTTTCGTTTCGGTGTTTCTGTGGAAATGTTAAGAGTGTAGTTGAAAAATATATAGTTAAGGATTTCGACATGGCAAAAATGTGTTAAAAAGAATTGAATACATGCTCGTTTGTTAGTTTGTTACAATTTTGGATCAATCGCAGCGTAATGATCGTCGATTTGAACATGTTAGGAGTGTTGGTGACTGATATTTGTATGTTCCGTTCACTATGAGTGTGGATACTTTACAAGTTTTTGAGCAATTTGAACATAGTGAATGTGTTGATGAGTTTTTGGTAGATGAGATGACAACTTAAGACTAATTGGTTGTAGGTGCCCGAATCTGAAACGACTAGTGATGCCAACCGGGGACAGAATAAAGAAGACTGGAATCTGCAAGGCAATTCAAAACTGGCAAGATCTCGAATCGCTGACAGTGCCGGGGATAATGTATCCCCCATATCTCATGGAGGTGATCTCCAAACACTGCGGTAAATTCAGGGAACTAAAGATCATGGGTCGTTTCGATGTCCGATTTGCTTCAACATTAGTTGGTACTGATCTTCCGAATCTCAAGGTCTTGAGCCTGCGGTGTTCGCAGCTGGTAAGGGAAGCTTTGATCACTATATTGGACGGCTTACCACAACTAGAAGTCCTCAATATAGCACACTGTGTGCTTCTGATTGAACCCCCGCGGCGTAATCAGCCTCTTCAAATTGTTGAAGAGCTTGATGAAGCTATTCTTAAGAAGGCTGCTCGGTTGCAGAGATTCATAACGTGCATGCAAGTAGGCCGGTGCATCATGTGCCGAAGGGCCAGAAACGATGGGGGGATTATGAAGTGGTATAAATATGAAGCAGGGCTCTGGAAACAAGATGAGGTGAGCTCTCTTGCTCTTTGATTCTATTCAAGTGTGTTATGCTTGTCTCTCCAAATTAAGTCCAAAGTGTTGAACCGTGATCTTTAATTTAGAGAAATTACAGTGCTAAGAGAAAGTTGGTGGAGATATATATCATCATGGTGATGAAGTGAATAAATTAGTAGGAACAGGCTATTTTTGCTTGTCAAAAGCCACAAAGTGAAGCAGAGATTATTAAGTATGACATTGAAATGATCGAAGCCACCGTCATTTTCCTCAACTAAACTGTGGGACTCCCAGCTCTTAGCAACTTTAGTGTGTGAATGGAGCTATTTGAAATCAATCACTCTATTGTACACTTGGATTGTTGGGCCACCAAATTGGATAGTTGGGAGGTAGAAGAGTGGAAGCTCTAGCTTATTGGTTTTCTTGGGGTTATGACTCTTTTCTTATGATCTATGCAAAAACTCTTGAAAGTTTTATGTAAATGGCGTTTGTGAACTATTGTGTGATATACCAAGAATCTTTCACCTGTTTCGTGTGTTATCACAAACCGTGCCAAATACCTTTCCCATATGATTTTTGCAGAATTATAGATGATAAAATTAAAAAGTTTGGAAAAATTTCTCCTGTATTTGGGCTCAACAAAAACCCAGAACCCTCAGAGAACTATATTCCTCAACAAAAATCCTACAAAGAAATTTCTAGTGCCTCCTTCCTTAGAGAGAAGGGTCTAAAATAACCACCTAGATGAAATTTCTACACTCATCTGCCTCCTTCTCACCACACTATATTCCCGGTAAGAGAAGGAATTCAATCCCAGCATTCCCAATCCTTAGAGAGAAGGGTCTAAACTGACCTAGAGCCGGGTCTCCCAATTGCTTTTGGAGAAGGGATTGGGGATACCCCAAATTATATAAAAATAACCTGCAATTGTCTCAATTGTGACTGCAGAATTATAAGATCGCTTAGCTTGAAGAGTAAATAGGCAAAAGAAAAAGAGAAGAACAATGGAATTAGACGGTGACTCCCATATAACTCTGAGAAGATGGGAAGGCCTGCCTAGTGACATACTGCAGACGATTCTAGTTGAGTCTGATTTTGATGACACCTCTGGTTTAACTTCTCTCATTTCTTGGCTCCATTGAGGTGCCGTTTGTAGTGCATGGCGTTCGATTCTCTCTGACCCCCAGCTTTGGAATACACTTGACTTGTCCACAATGAAATCTGATTTCATCTACATTCTTGTCGAGCCCTATATTTATGTTTCTGAAAAGTCGGATTCGATATTGAGTTGCTTTCTGAAGAGTGCATTAAGTCTTAGCAAGGGGAACATAATCACCTTGATCTTCCATCCCAACTTGTATCTGCCTAATAATCTCTTCAATTACACTGCTGAAAGGTCCCTGAAGCTGAAACGGCTGGTTATGCAGGCATGGAACAGATTAAATAGTGATGGAATCTGCAAGGCCATTGCTTGTTGGAAAGACCTTGAATCCCTCACAATAGAAGACACTGACAACAAAAGCTTCTCATACCTCATCCACCAGATTTCGAACAACTGCAAGAACTTCAAATAGCTGAGGTTGATGGTAGCTTCTGAATTTCAGATAGCTTCAATACTAGTTGCTCTTCCAAAACTGAGAGTTTTGAGCCTCCGATGCTCGAACGTCCTGCAGGAGCATTTGATCGCTATATTGGATAGTTTACATGATTTGGAAATTCTGAATATATCACATTGCCTTTTGATGGAAACTCTACCACCTCTACCAGATCGACCACCTAGAAGAAGGGTCCTTACACAAATTGATCCATTAATTCTTGACAAGGCTTCTAGGTTAAAAAAATTTATAACTTGCATGCGATTTTTTTCGTGCATCATGTGCCAGAGGGCCAGAAAAGACAAGGGGTACATGAGGTGGTATAGAAATGAACCAGGGCTATGGAAAGAAGATGAGGTCAATTCCCTTGCTCCTTGACTAGTCATATGACAATGAGAATGCTACTGTATTAGACGGGTTAAGAAAATTTTTCACAAATAGTCACTCAACTATGACTTATTCAACATTTTGGTCACTGAAGTTTTAAATATATCACTTTGGTCACTCAACTATTACACTGTCAATCACTTAAGTCACTTTGTTAATTTTTTTCATTATAAAAAATATTCTTTGGGTGACTTAAGTGATTGACAGTGTAATAATTGAGTGACCAAAGTGTCGAATGAGTCATAGTTGAATGACCATTTGTGGAATTGTCCCTTAGGGTTAATGAAAATATTGGTGGTAAATACGTACCAAAGTTAAGACTCATGAGAAAACTAATTAGAGTGTCCACTCTACAATCACTTTGATTTTCGGAATTTCTTCAAAAAGTGTTCAATAAATTTTACAATTCTCATCAGAAATCACCATACTAAATACCGTACAATTGGTATATGATGATATTTATAAAACTACTTTATGCCAAACCATTTCATTTTGAAAAAAAGTGAATTACCTAGCAAAAAGTAGTGAAACACATAATTCTTTTGTGCACTTACTGCACTAGCATCATTTAAACAAATCAGAGGCGACCAACAGATTCAATACTACGACTCACTCCAAATCTCAGTCTCAAAGTTCGGAAATAAATAAATTATGCATCAAATTCACTTTGTATAACATGCATTAGAAAGACTCTGAGGATATCATGTTCTCATTAAAAAAAAAAAAAAAAAAACATTGCATTGCATTGGATGCATGGTCTATTGAATTGGCTAGGCCTGGGATCAGTTCCAAAAATGCCAAAATTTGCCGGAACCTGAACCGGAACCGGAAAGGGAACTTCGGTTCGGTTGTTGTATTTGACAGAGCTAGAACCGACAGGAACCGGAACCGATAACCTTCGGTTCGGTTTTCCGGTTGTAACGGTTCCTTGATGAAGTTGAAAAAAAAACCCAGAAAGTCAGAAACAACAGACAATTTTCCAGTTTCAGACTTTTGGCTTCTACATTCCTGCTTCTAGTTCACTATAACTTGAAAAAAATGCCATAATGATATGCACATATGCACTGTGGAGTTATAAACTTAACAACTTAAAATGAAAATCTAAATTCAAGTAAAGAACTAAAGAAGTGTGGAACTGATGGCACTAATGCTGCAATGCAAACTGACTGAGTGCAAATATGCACTAATGCTGCAGTAATGCATTATGCAAATTCAAAGTCACCACTCACCAAATCAAATCAGTAACACTAACAACAACTCAACAAGTACTGCAAGTCTAACAAATAAACAAACTAAAAAAAGTCACCAAATGGTCCAAATCAAATCAGTACTTATTTCACTAATTCAGTCTATCCCAACTTCAAGTCTTCAGATTTTCCAACTCTGTAGTTCTACTCTTCAAATCTGCAACTCTTAATCAGTTCATCAGCCAACAACTTCACAAGTCCTAGATCCTACATCAGTTCATGACTTCATTAGTTCATGCTTATTACTCACAAAGATAAGTCATACATACCAGATTTGTGAAACAAATTACAATGTACAAAAGTACAAAACAAATCAAAATTCATACCAGCTTTAGCAATTGCAAAATTAAATAAGGCAAAGAAATGAGCACTAAAAGGGAGCATATTAGGGTGATTAGGGAGCACCTGAGATCACTTTTTTAGGTTTAGCTGCATCAGTAGCTGTCGATGTTTTTGCACTCTTCTTTGCCTTTGAAGCAGCTTCTTGTGCCTTCTTCTTTTTTTCTTCTTCTTCTTCTTCTTGTTCTGAAAATTGGAGACAAATATAAATGGAGAATTAGATCAATTCAGCCAACACACTTTTCTGTAAAATAAATAAAAGAATAGCAATGCACACCTTTTTCAACATCTTCAAGCCAGGCCATTTCCTCGGGAGTAGGCACATAAGCCAAGCTCGTAATGCTATCACTTTTCAGCCAATTTTGGAGGCAAATGAGTGCTTCAACTGATTTTGGAGTCAAAGAACTCCGATGTGGGTCAATAACTCTCTTCCCTGTGCTGAAACTCGACTCACTAGCCACTGTACTAACTTGAACAGCTAGAACATCTTTAGCTACAGCTGCCAGGTTAGGGTATTTTGATCCATTCAACCTCCACCAAGCCAAAAGATTGAATTCAAATTTCTCAACTTTTGGTGGCTTTTCTATAGGATCCAAAAGATATCGGTCAACCTCATTTCCCACCACAACAGCATCACCATCTTCAAGCACTTTATCCCAGTCTGCTAACATGTCTGCTACCTTTCCAGAAACCTTTTTGTGACTGTAACGACTGCTGCTGCCCCCAGAAACAGCAGATGATGCACTTTTACTTTTTTGTGAGCTTGAACAGCCATTGGAGGTAGCATACAAGTCTGTTAGAGCCACCACAAGTTCCTTAACTTCATTAGATATCCTCTTCACCTCCCCGGCTTCAAAACACAGCATCATTGTGCATACTCTTTCGACATTAAGCAGTTTATACCTTGGATCCAGCACTAATGCAACCAAAAAGAGTTGGTTAATGTCATCGATGGATGCAAAGTATTTCGCATACTTGGCCCTCATCTTTTGTGACATTGCAAACAAAACCCTATCAGCCTCACTTCCATCAGGTCTATAAGGTTGGCAAAACAGTTCTTCGATTTCACAATGGATGCCGACTATGTCGTGGAATGCCTTTGGTGAAGTTGGGTGGTTTGTAGCACTCACTCTCAAGGTTGTTTCATAGAAAACCCTGAGAAACTTCACAAATATTGCTGCCTTCTCCCAATCAGATTCCGTTGGAGGCCCTACCCTCTTCCTAGACACTTTGGACCTTGTTTGCACCTCCACATAATCACCCTCTTCACCTAGTTCATCCTCAGGAACCTCATCTTCATCAAAATAACTCTTATACTTAGAGTCCTCATCGTCGGCCAGCATAACAAATGCTTCTTTGAGCTCCAATGCAGTGTCCAACATAATATAGGTGGAATTCCACCTTGTTGGCACATCCAAGACACATATTTTTTTGCAATCGACATCTTCACTTTCAACACAGGCCTTGAAACTATCTAATCTAGCATATGAACTCCTTACATATCGAACTGCATTCCTAATAGAAGCCACTGACTTATCCAGCAAGTGAAGACCAGACCTCACAATTATGTTAACTATGTGAGCTAAACATTTGACATGTAAAAACTTCCCCCCAAAAATCTGTCCTTTCTCCGAATTGTTCAATTTTTTCCTAATGTAGTCAATGGCCACCTTGTTTGCCGAAGCATTATCGACAGAAATAGTGAGAACCCTTTCTATGTTCCAGGTTCTCAAACAAGACTCCAATATTTTTCCTATTGTAAGTCCTTGGTGATTTTGAATTACACAAAAATTAAGGATCCTCTTATGCATTTTCCACCCATTATCTATGAAATGGGCAGTTAAGACCATGTAATTTATGTTCTGCACCGACGTCCAAGTATCGGTGGTCAAACATACACAATGACCTGCTAATTCCCTCTTCAACTCTTCCTTCTTAGAAGCATACATCCTTAAGAAATTCTTCACTATCACCTTCCTACATGGAATTTTCCACTTCGGAACAGCTACACTACAAAAGTATTTGAATCCTGGCCTTTCTACAGCACTAAAAGGGAGTTCATCCATCACTACCATTACAGTTGCAGCTTCAGTGCATGCTTCCTTACTCCAATGCCTAACTACTGCAGTAGGATCATCCAAACCATCACTACCCAAAACAGTCTGCCCATTTGCTAAATCAGCCCTCCCCGGATACATCTTACATATCTGCTCTATGTGTTTCATCAATGAGCTAGTACCATTACTACTTGAATTAGCTGCAAGATGAGTAGGACAATACTTACATTGTGCTCTAGTGGTGTGACCAACAACCTCCTCCTTTCCATCGATAATCTCGATCAGAGGGTGGTCTTCCTTTGTGAAATGCCTCCACACCCAGCTTCGTTCCCTTGAAGTTGCACCTTTCTTCTCAACCCGTTTTCTCTTTGCATCTTTCACATTCGTGTTGGGACGTTGTGAGGCTGCAGCTTGAATTTCTTCAGCAGGAGCTGCAGGACTGCTCTGGACAATCTCATTTCCAGCAGCAGGGCTTGATTGACTTGAATCCGAACTCATGTATTCAATGAATCAGGAATTGGGTGTTTTTTTATCGAAGAGGGGATGAACAACTGAACAAGAATTGAATCGATCAATTGAAGAACATGATAGGAATTGGGTGTTTTTAGATCTGAATCGAAGAATAGGAGTTGGGATTTTTTGGTCCTGAATCGGCGTTCAATCCTCGATTGAACTGAATTTGTGAATCAATGAATGTTTGAAATTTGATTCAACTTGAAATGTTGAATCGGTTTGGCTGTCAGTGTGAGAAGAGTTTTAGGTTTAGGGAAACGGCTGAAAGAAGAAACTCAGAAAGTGAGAAAAGGGTCGAGGGCTTTTAGGTTTTAGCCTTGTATAATACTAGTATAATGTATACTTGTCGACATCTACCGGTTCTACCGGTTCTTGAAAGTTAATTAAAAGAAGGAACCGTAACCGAACCGGAAGAGAACAAACAGTTCGGTTTTTATCAAAATGCAGTATTTGTTTTCAAGGAATCGAACCGAACCGTCTTTTTCGGTTTGACTCGGTCCGGTTCTACCGGTTCTCGGGTCTAAAGTCCCAGGCCTAGTATTGGCACGATGTAATACTTTCTAGACATGTAAGCGATAAAGAAGTGAATTCCAACGAATTCGGGAATGAGACTAGGTGTCAGACAAAATCCCCAATCCCAATGGGCGACTTACGCTGACTGGCTCAAAATACGGGTCTTGAAAGATAATTAAGCATTGACATGAACATGGTTTTGGTGACCAATACGGGCAATGCCAAATGTGCGAATGCTTCTACAAGTCATTCTCCACATGAAATACAGAGAATAAGTAACCTAGTCCTAATAGTTTTAATCCATGCCTAGTCAATACAACTTAAGGATTCATACCCATTCAAGAAATCCTAGATTACTCTATATAAACCTCTCTCTGCCCCGTAAAGATGTATTTCTTTGTTTTTTTGAATGCAAGGAGGTATTTCATAAAACTTAGCAAATACCATTAATGACTTGATATTTGGAGGGTCCTTGGCCAACACTACACTAGTGCCTTAATCCTATAGAGATCGACCTTCTTTCTCTTATTTGCGTGTTATCTTTGTCGATCTTGGGATTGGAGAAATCCTGCAACACATGTCAAGCAACATTTAAAAGCTGCGCGGAGAGGATGGAAGAAGGCTCCAACAAAATAATAAGAATTAGTACAATGGAAGAGTACGACTCCAGACGAGGGGATGACCTGCCTAGTGACGTACTGCGCAATTTATTTGAGTTTTTCGACGACACATCGGATCCAACTTCGGCCATTACCAGGGTTCATTGCAGTGCCGTTTGTTGTGCTTGGCGTTCGATTCTCTGTGACCCTCAGCTTTGGAACACAATTGACCTCTCCACCATGGAATCTGATTTCATCAGAATACAAATTGAGCCCTATATTTGGGTTAGTGAAAAGACAGATTCGAGATTGAATTGCATTTTGAAGACTGCATTGAGTCTCAGCAGGAGAAATATAACCACCCTTCTCTTCAATCTCAACCTGTATGTTCCTGACCATCTCTTCACTTACACTGCTGAAAGATCCCCGAAGCTGAAACGACTGGTTATGCCGGTATGGAACAGGATAAGCATTGCCGGAATCCGCAAGGCCATTGCTTCATGGAAAGACCTTGAGTCCCTTACAATAGGTAACATCAATAGTTACAACTACGACTTCCTCATGAGGCAGATTTCAACCAATTGCAAGAACTTCAGTGAGTTGAAGTTGGTCGGAACTTGGGGTTCCTTTGCTTCAGCACTAGTTAGATATGTTCCGAAACTGAAAGTTTTGAGCCTCCGGTGTTCGAATCTCTTGAAGGAGGATTTGATCGCCATATTAAATGGATTACAAGACTTGGAAGTTCTGAATATATCACATTGCGTTTTGCTAAATACTCGACCTAGAACGAGGATTACTCTTACAGAGCTTGATCCATTTATTCTTGGCAAGGCTTTTAGGTTAAGGAGATTCATAACGTGCATGAAATCTGAGTCATGCGTCATGTGCCAAAGGGCCAGAGAAGACGAGGGGATCATGAGGTGGTATAGGTATGAAGAAGGGTTATGGAAAGTAGATGAGGTCGACTCTCTTGCTCTTTGATTAATCATAAAAGCATGACCAACCTCGTCATGACGGTGATTGGGTGTGGGTGAGAAATCGGGAAGGTAAAGTTGGTGTTTTCTTTGACAAAATAGATACTTCATTAAGAGATGAGGATTACAATATGAAATAGGGCAGGCAAAGTTGTTGATTAATTAATCAGTGACAACTTTTCCGATCAAATGCCTAATAATATTATTATGGTCAAATAGTATGGTTGGTTTTTTAATTCCAATAAACATTCTTTCAAATGTTTTATGTTTTGACTATTTTGTCAAATATCATTAATTATTAAAAAATTATATATATAAGAATAACTGTTTGGATTTTTTTGAATTTCACTTTATGTAGTAGCTGATATGACATTAAATCTTGTTATTGTGCTATATTTGCTCCCACATAAGGTGAGAGGTAGGTGATACCCAAAAATATGATTTACTTAACAAACTCCATGAATAATCTCTGAAAACATTTTACACTTTCTTCTCGAACTTATGATTTGTTCGATTTCAAACTAAATTTCTAAATATGTATAACTTTTTAGATTCTTAATTGACAAAGATAGAAAATCTAAATTTAAAACCACAAGGTGCAATCGTATTGGCAAACTCAGCTTCAGCTTAAGTGAGCTTCCAAGTCTGGTACCCCTAGCTCTCGGGTTCAATTCCAGCTCAAAGCATCTCTAGCAAGGGAAACCCCTATAAATGAACATAAATCTATTATATGGAAAGGGAGGGTCTGGAGAGTCCGTTGATGAGTTTGACTTGTTTCCGAGGTATCTAATTTTTTCTTACTATAAATATAAATACCTTGTTTTGACATACCAAACGTGGATTAGTCTCTTTGATTGTCAGCTTTAATAGAAATCTAATAATCAACAGTGAAATTGGTAAACAAAAACCGAAAATCAAATTCAATTATGAAAATATGAAACTATATTTGACAAGGCCAAATCCAAAACTCTATGTCCCGAGCCACAAACTATTTCTATCTAAAACAGAGAAAGAGAATCTTTCTGAATCGGCGACCTTGTCATTGACCTCACTCGACTGCGGTAAATTCAACTTCAATACGGTAAAAAGTAACTAAAAGAAGACGAAATTCATTTTCTTTTGTCTATTAAAATAGCTCTTTTATTTTTATTTTTATTTTTTTGAGAGAGGTGGTAGGTTGCAAATTGTAACCAATTTAGACCAAAGCACACTGTTCAGGACTAAACGTTGATAACTCTCTCTCTCTCTCTCTCCTTTCTTTCTCTCTCTAGAAATGGCTCTGCAACTCTGGGAAACACTGAAGGAGGCGATCGTGGTCTACACGGGCCTATCTCCGGCGACCTTCTTCACACTCCTGGCTCTGCTCTTCGCCGCTTACCATGTCCTTTCTGGGCTTTTTGGGCCGTCCGAGACCCACAACCACCCCAGGAGCTTGGAGGAGATGCAGCCTCTTCAGCCGCCGGTCCAGCTCGGCGAGATCACCGCCGAGGAGCTCAAGCAGTACGACGGCTCCGATCCCAAGAAGCCTCTGCTCATGGCCATCAAGTCTCAGATCTATGACGTGTCTCAGAGCAGGTGTTGAATCGAAAATTTCAATTTAGGGTTTTTAGCTTCTGGAGACTGTGATTGTTGTGCTTATCTGATTCCTCAAGTAGTCAACTGGGTTTCTATTTTTGATGTTACTTTGTTATCTGGTAATTTTAAAGCTGGAGACTTGATCATCTGGTAGTTTCTGCGTACTGTTAATTGTTGAATTTGGAAGATGATAAAGACTTGGGTAGAAAACTAGAGCTGCAAATTGTTTCAATTTGGGGATTGAGAAGTTGCGATTTTTCGATGTGGGTGTGTTTTAACTTTTAACTAGTGGATGTTGTATGTTGAATCTCACCATTGTGATTAACAAGGTGGTTGCTTTTCATTTCACCGCTTTATGAGAAGGTGTTTCTGTCTAGCTTGGTAGGTTTGAAATTGAGTTCTTTCGATACAAAATAGAAGTGTTTGTTATGCAGCTTTTGTTTATGTATTGTTTAGTTCATCCATGGTGTTCGGTTCAAATTGGTTTCTGTAGAGTTAAATTTGTAGTTTCTGAAAACTATTATCTAGTTTGACCTGTTTCAAACCTAAGTTGGTGTATATTGGGTCACAGTATCACTGGTTGCTTTAGCCTGATAGAACTGTTGCAATCGGTCACTTTTTCTTCATTATATGTTCATTTTAGGATGTTGATCAGTGGTTTGAGATCAAAGTTTGGTTTGAATTGTCAAATGATATCGGGGATTAACAGCTTATCTAAGTTTGTTTTGAAGTGTCAAAATGATGTTGAGGTTTAACAGCTTAAGATGCTTCTCTAATTCATTTTCTAGATGTCTTCTTCATTGTTGTCCAATGACTAAATGTGAATAGAAATATTTATTCTTGTTTAGCTATCCATATATTTAGAAGCGGTGGTCACAGCCATTAAGTAGTTTGATGGCTACTTGTACTGGTCGTAATATGTCTTAAAGAGATTTCCTTTGCATGTCACTCTTTAACAAGGTTCTAATCTTTTCACATCTGGACCATTCTTGCAGGATGTTTTATGGACCTGGAGGTCCTTATGCTCTATTTGCAGGAAAAGATGCTAGCAGGGCTCTTGCAAAAATGTCTTTCGAAGACAAAGATCTCACTGGTGATACTACTGGTCTTGGTCCTTTTGAGCTTGAGGCCTTGCAAGATTGGGAATATAAGTTCATGAGCAAGTATGTCAAGGTCGGAACCATTAAGAGTTCAGTTCCAGAAACTCAGGAGGAATCCACTAGTGAGGCCACCAAAGATGCTGAAGATGTACCATCAGAAATCCCAGCTGTCAAATCTGAGGAAACCTCCTCGCCTTCTGCTGATGCCAAGCAAGAGTAGTCTCAAAAGGGGAAAAATCATTTCGATGGAGTACAATCTCTTTCTCATATAAGTTACAGTCTAGGATACTCATGTTATTAGACTTTGTCGGATGTTTAATTTGTGATATAATAATGCAACAATGTTACTTCTGTGAATTGGAGGTGTAATTGTCTTACCCTAAACCAGTACCTTATGTTGTTAAGATATAAATGGCTTGCTTGCAAAACAGCTCTTTGGACACAAATTTCGGCTATTATCCTCACAAACTCAAGGCTTGACTTCTATAGACTGCAGTTTCTGTACCTACTGTTAATATATTTTCAGGGAAGACAGGATTTCACTCTGGTGAAATGTTTTTGCTAGAGAACTCATCCGCTAAAAACTAATGAACCATGACCATGCTAAACTTTTGTCAAACAAAAAATCTCATTCTATACTTCCTGGCTTCTCTTCCTAATGATTTCAGTAGAACTTGTCCTATATGAAGTGTCCCTTGGCAGCGCTGCACCACAAATTTCAAAGATTAGTGACCCCTTACAGAGATATTAATTTAAGATTGCGAGTCTAGCGCCTCGACCTTTTTAAGGAAGTCTTCTTCTCCAGCAAAATTTATGCATTAGTCTACAAGAACGATAAACATGCTATGAAGAGCACTTTGATGATACATCGGCTTTTTAACATCCTTTTTTTCTTTTCCCATTCTTAGGAAATATAGCGATCCATTTATGTAGGGATTTGAAGGTCTTCTCTTTCTGGTGTAAATAAGGGTTTGAGGGTTTCCATGTCATTTACCACCCTCTGGAGTTTGGAGGCAAATCCTTGAGATACTTGAAAAGCAAATATACCAAACGGCAGGAAAGATGCTGTAAAATTCTTTCATGGTGGTCAAAAACTTTAAACCAGAAGAGAAAAAGGAATATCTTCCACCAGAATTTTCATTTTCAGATCTTCAATTTGTACCACAAGACCAAGGACCTGTGTATAATTGGGTCATTGACATATCTTTTCAGTGCACTGTGCGTATTAATGCCTTGGTCCCTTAGCTACTGCATTTCTTCTGATTAGTCTTGATAACTCCCTTGAACTTTTGCATATATGGTACTCTTATCTCTGTACATGCCTGGCCGACCAAGCTTGTCTAAGTGCTATGTAATGCATTAGAGTTACCTAATCCGCGGTTCCTTATCCGATGTGCAATCTGGAGCGTGTGACGCCAAACGCGGCGTGATAACATCAAAATATCTGACAATCTGAACTGTAGATCAGACGCTGCATCTTACCAAACGCTGCTTATATCTCAGTATCATTCTGTACTTCTATACCTTCCTGTATCAGCTTTTCTCATCAATCGCTTCGCTTGTTATTATAACGTTGGTCTTTCCGATATGGATCACTTAATATTTCATTCTTTTTCAATTAGGCCTAACAATGATTAGAAAATGAAGTGTTTAAGCACTGTGATATGATTGATTGAATATGCATTTTGGATGTTTCTCACCACAGGTTTGCGCAAAAGATGTTAAAATTGACGAGACAATACAAAAGGGTTGGCTATCTTGGCTTCTATTCCTTCATTATAAATAACCCTCTAAGCTCAAACCTGCTAACAAATAAACAGCTTCTTGTACTTTAACTTCTATTTTGAGCCATGAGAATTCCTAAACTCTCTCTCTTCATGTTCATTGTTGTCATTCTAGCTCTACTTCATGCTTCTGGTTGCCTGCGGCACATCACCGGGTGCTGTACCAGCAGTGAAGAAGTTCAATCCAAACCGAGAGTAGGAGCCGGGGTTTCTACTGATGAATTTAGGCATCTTGGTGCAGCTGATTCGCATACTGCAGGATCTCGATATAAGAAGATGAACCAAATAAGCGCTGTTGCTCATCAAGCTGTCCCTAGTGGACCAAACCCTCTTCACAATTAAGTGGATTTCAAGGAGACTTCTAGTGTTTCCAGTTTAAGTATCGAATCTGTTGTTTTCAGTTCATGGGAGATCAGACGCACAGATTATTAGAGCACTTGAAACTTATTGATATGTACTGGTTTGAGTTTGAGTTCTACTTTGTGGAATGCACACTAGTGAAGTATTTTTTTTTTCTTCTTTAATTTCTTTTGAAACTATACATGTATAATAAGTATAATACAGTTCTAGTCTGCTAGAGATAAATTACCAAAATCAATCATGTAAGTTTTGGCATTCTATGAAATTTTCTATTGTCAGAAACTAGCACTTCCTATTCTATGTCAAAGTCAGTCAGGGTAGTAAAATTCACATACAAACAGTCCAAGTGTACTTTGGAGTTTAGATTATCTCATCGTAGAATCGAGGCACGCTAGTCGAATTACCTTTCCCAGAAAGTGAAAAATCCATCAGTTGATGAAATTCACTACCCGGCTACCCAATTCAGGGAGTCCTGCAGCTTTGTTATTCTCTTCTAAGTTCTAAATGTAACTTAGAATCCATATTTTTCTTTTCCTCGGATTTAAGAACCATGGATATATGGAGTGATTAAAATTTAGTTTTTTCCTAATAACTTGGGGAGCTTATTGGAGATAATGTTGATTAAGAAAATTTATAGGCTTGAATTGCTGTCCCACAAAAATTTTGGTGTGTCATGTGGCTTCTATCTAACCGCCTCTCTCTTCTTGTCAAACCCTCGCCGGCTTCCGGTCTTCCAATCGTTGCTCGTTAGGAAGTGGCCTTGGTCTGACTTTCCTTTGGACCTTTGGGCTGCTATTTAGTTGGTTGTTTTTACTTTCTAATAATTTCCCACTGTTTTAAGGAGTTAAATATGCACTTTTGTGTTTTGGTGTGCATATTTACTATGTCATAGTGTTAAAATAGTTGATAGGCTTTTATTTATTTTTTTAATTTTTGCAATTTTTTTTAAGTGAGTATGGAATTGTTGAATAAGTTGACCTAATCTATGTATTGTTGTGGTACCAATACAAACTTTTTATTTGTCCATTGTCGACAGAAGGAGGATAATTACATATGGCTTTAGATAAATGATAACTACTCGATATGGTTTTTATTAAAAAATAGGCTTGATTGCTATAACTACAGAACAATGAGGCAATGGAAATAATGTTAAAAAATTAATTTAACGAGGTTAGACCAAAATCCATGTCTACATCCTTTGAGAGTTTTCAACTTCACTATGAGAGAAATACACAAGTACATGAAGTAGTGTTAAGTTTATACACAACCTAAAAAACCTAGTTCATACCCAACCTGAAACACATTATTTTATTGCTAAAGATGCTTTAAGAAAAATTATTCGAAAAGTAGTTAAAAAATTTGTAATTAATGCAATAAAATAATATGTTGCGAGTAATAAGTGCAAAGAAAAAAAGAGCAAAAGTGATTCCTTTAGACCATCCATATTTGGTTCAATGATTTTAAGCTAGGGAAAGGGAAAGTGGTTACCTTCCCATATTTAGCCATGTTTGTTTCCCGGAAAGTGGGCATTGGGAAAGGAAATACTTTCATTTCCTGCGTTTGGGGACAGCCAAGGAAGGGAAACACTTTCCCAAATGAAAGGAAAAAGTGGAGGAAATTTGGTTCCCCCCCCTCCGGAAACACTTTCCCAAAGGAAAGGAAAGTGATTCCTTTCCTTTCCAGTCAACCAAACACTTTCCCAAATATGGTTCCTCTTGCAAGGAAAAATGAATCCTTCCATTCTGTTGAGGAACTATTTTCCTTTCTCATTTCCCAACATTAATTACACTTTCTTAGGCTAAAATAATCATATAACAAATAAATACCAATTTCTTTCCATTATATTATTAGTTATTGATTCAATTCCGTACTTTTACCAAACATATTAATAAGAATCTTACATTCCCTTCCCTGTGAAAATATATAGGAACCACTAGTTTTTGTTTAGGCAACTCGCAATTAGTCTGTTGAAATTACTCGCTCAATCACCTTATAAATAAACCTATAATCAAGCCTGCTAAGACATACAAAAATTCTTTATACTCACTTTACATTGTTCTTCTATACCATGAGAATTCGGAATTCCTAAACTCTCTCTGGTCTTTGTGTGCATTCTTGTCATTCTGACTCTGGCTTGTGTTTCTAGCTGCCGGTGGACATCAGCTGGTCCAGTACAGAAGAAGTTCAAGAATCAAAACCTAAACCGAGAGTAAGATTCAAGTATTCTTTTGAACATAGGCGTCTTATTGCTTGTTCGCATTCTGAAGTATATGGAGACAAGAAGGAGATGTACTCGGTAGCCGACCAAACTAGTCTAAGAACTATGTGATGCATATAGAGTTACATAATCCGCAGGTTTCTCATCTGAATCTGGATTGTGTGAACCCAAACGCGGTTGGACGGTTGGTTCGCAAAGTAAGACATGATAGAACAAATGCTATATACTACTAATATCTACCAAATGGTCCTGAACTCCTGATATCTCAGCATCATGTGTACTCCTATACCATCATAAATCAGCTTCTTTCATCAATTACTTGGCTTTTTGTTTCAACATTGTCCTTTCCGATGGGGATTAGTTTCTATTAATTTATAAATTTATGTTTTGTTTTTTAAATCAGGCCAAGCAATTATTAGAAAATTGGTGTACAGGCATTGTGATGATATAATTGATTGATTGTCATTTTGGATCTTTCTCACCAGAGGGGTTGCGTACTCCAAAGAATTAAAAATTGAGAAGACAATACAGAAGGGTGTGTTAGCTTCTAATCCTTCCCTTATAAACAAACCTCTAATGCTCAATCCTGGTAGTACATACAATTAAACAACTCCTTTTACATAAACTTCTATCTACCAAAGTTTTTAAGCCATGAGAATTTCTAAACTCTCTCCTGTGTTTATGAGCATTCTTGTCATTCTAGCTCTAGTTAATGTTTCTAGTAGCCGGCGGCACATAAGCTGGTGCTGTACTAGCAGTGAAGAAGTTCAAGAAATGAAACCTAAACTGAGAGTAAGAGCCAGGTTTTCTTTCGAATTCAGACGTCTTAGTGCTGGCTTGCATCCTGCAGGGTTTCGATGCAAGAAGATGAACAAGATAAGTACTGTTGCTCATCAAGCTGTCCCTGGTGGACCAAACCCTCTTCACAATTAAGTGGATTTTCCAGGAAACATGTTCTGCTTTCTACTCAACTTTGAAGGCTGAGAAATAATAGAGTGGTTTATGATGAGAACAGAAGGGGAAAAGGTCAAAATTAAGCATGCTCTACCGAAGATCTTGAAGAAACTTTCTCTACTTTGTTCCTTTGATGAAGCAATTAGTGGTTTTGTATGCTATAGAATCGTACTGTACGTGATAAATTAAACATGTAAAAGTTAATACCTTTTTAGAGTTTCTGATCCTTTTGCATCTATCACAAAGCTAGCTGTTGGTTTTTAGCCTGCAATATGGTGATTGAGCTTCTCTTGTTAATTATGTAAATTATGATCTTGATCCATAGCTAATAAAACCAAAACCGCTCCGTTGAATCACGATGTTACCCAATTTTTGGATGAACATTTGATTATATGCTAGAAGAAAACGAATTAATCTCAAAGCTTCAGATTCATTGCCAATTGTGGCAAGAATTTTCTATAATGAATGTGATGGGTACCTAACAAAGACTTTAGCTCAAGTACTGCTTTCAAGACTTCATAGTCGTACGGCTAATACCTTCAATTGTCTTCTTCTTCTTCCTTCTCGGTCAAGATTCCAAACTACATAGTAAGCTAGCCTGCCTCGTCACTTGCAATTGATATATCA
Organism: Rosa chinensis; assembly: GCF_002994745.2. Classification (NCBI taxonomy): domain Eukaryota; kingdom Viridiplantae; phylum Streptophyta; class Magnoliopsida; order Rosales; family Rosaceae; genus Rosa; species Rosa chinensis. Next base: position 64,160,261 of record NC_037088.1, on the reverse strand, counting down.
CCTCCAAACTGTAGCTTAGTCAACTGCAAAATTAGTTGATTATACACACATTTCAGAAAACACGGAATAGGTCAAATCGATCTCACACATTCATGCATTTCCGTGTTAGAATACTGGAGCATGCAGCATATATGATTGCTGACAACCATGCATGAGTTTGGCTGTAATCAAGTAAAAAAAGATTTAAAAAAAAAAATCTCAGTTTGTTATAAACTATAAAGTCAACCTTTTGCTTAGTCCAAAATGTAACTTGAAATTGAACAATTACAATTTATATTTAGCACAAAAACCGTTGTTACAAACAGAGCAAGTAATTAGAGATATTAAGTATTTCATATTTCTTGTTAAATAGATTTATTATGTGAATCTAATGAATATATAGGAATATAGCTTAATAATCAAGCAGTAAGATATCAGAATATATCGTAGTGATTACATAGATTATTGTGATACAACTACCTTATATGGACAGGCAATGTATTATGATGTTTCACTATAAATACTAGGTCAAAGAGAGTCTTTGAACACACTTGATCCATGTGTGAGTGCAATATATGTGTTTATGTTTATAAGGAGCCATTCAGAAGAGGACGTCCGCAAAACAGAAAAAGTGCGGATGTCTATCCTCAGGTCTCGATCAATCAAGCGTCATTGGTGGCGCTGCGGTTGCCGGTGCCTAACCAGGCCTCGATGTCGAGCCTCTACTTGCCGTTGGACTTGTTGATGAAGAGTTCGAAGTCGATCTTGATTGGGCTTGAGGTTTCGGGTGAGGTCGTTGCCTAGAACGACTTCAACCTCGATCAACTGAGTCTTCGCCTTGATAGTGACGCAGTCCGAGATGCCCATATATGGTCTCCGTCCGGCAATAGCAGCCCCGCCATCGAGGCCTGAGGATGGACATCCGCACTTTTGCATCTGTGCGGACGTCCGCTTCTGATCCGGCCTGTACGTTTATATGCAATTGTATATGTGCTTCAGACTCACTTACACAAAAGTGATGTAGGTCAAAGCAAATGATGTAGGTCAAAGCCTTATAATCCTATCCTAATGAGCTAACTACACATGGTGGCCAGCTTATTTGCAGAAAACGACTTCTACCAAACCCCAAAGTCAACTTGGTTTTGTCATTTCGACGTGGGATCGATATTTCATACACATACATAACATATGTACACTGAAGGAAGCCTGCAGCTCTCTCCATTATTTAAACAGCTAGACTTTCAAGCAGGCAGAGCCAAAAGCCAAGAACTAAGAGCCAGCATTCTTTGATTTTTGAGATCATTTGAGTTTGATTTCTATCATACTTCTAATGATGAAGGCTCAAAAGTGCTTAATCTCAACTCTCGTTGTTGCCATTGTCTTCCTAGCAATAATTCAAAGCTCCGATTGTCGACCTATTAGTACTGCTACTGCTCAAGCATCCAATACAGAGCAAAGGTCGAGTTACAGCAACAGGTATGCTCCAATGTTCCTAAGCGCCATGGAGTCCATCAGAAGGAACAAGATCAACCTGAGTCACGCAGTTTCGCGCCGAATGGTCCCCGCAGGACCCAATCCGCTTCACAATTGACTTGAAGCAGTTTAAAAGTTCCAATGTGGTGTTTTCAGTTCATGGCAGATCAGAGAGGCACAGATTATATATATTGTACTTGAAACTTGATATATACTAGTTTGAGTTGTACTTCGTGGAAATGCACCAAGTTTTGTTTCTTTGTAAACTATACATGTATAACACAGTGTTGGAGATTTCCAAGTTTTGTTTTGGCCAGAATCAATGACATAAGTTTTGGCATTCCATGAAATTTTGTAAGTTCTCTATGGCACAAGTATATTGCCTATAAGAATCCTAGCTAGTCAATCAGGGGTCTGTTTTTTTTTTTTTTTTTTTTTTTTGGATACGAAAAGACTTACAACACAAGATTAAAAAATGCTGAAGGAGGCAACTGGTAAACCCAAGATCAATCTGAACGGATGGAACGAACCAACTTTACTAAGGAATCAGCTGCAAAATTAGCTTCAGGAAAGATGTACTTGAAAGAGATAGCTTCAAAAATGAGGAAATGGCTAGTCAGTCAGGGTAGTAAAATCTAAATACACAAGAGTTCAAGGGTCCTTTAGAAAAATCCTTCTCATTTTTGCCACGTGTCATTAAGTGGTTGGATGTGTTAGATCAACTCCATCTTCTTGAACCAGACTAGTGGAATCTCCCTAACCAGATAAGTGCAGAATCCCATGTTCCCCAGTTCAGCTGCTCCTTTTAACATCATGTGCTCAAATCATTGTACCAGAGGTCAAATCAGTCTTCTAACAAAAAATGGGAGGGCAGTTTCGTACCAAAAGCACAAATTTATCAAGGCGCAGTTTGAAACAAGAACAACATAGTATTATAACCCAAGAACTCCCTGGGCTTTAAAACCAGTTTCAGGAAACACGTGGGTCTCAAACGACTTTTGTGTCCTAGTTCTCTGTACTTGAGGTTTTGAATCACGGGAGCGCAAAGACACTGAGGCTCATATTGCGGCGGTTGTCGGTCGGAAAACTCGGTTTCCGGTGAGATGAAGGAGAAATCGCAGTACCCAACTGGTTTGGCCGGGGAGGGCAAAGCTAGAAATGACGGCAGAAGAGACGAGGTACATAATTAAAGGCTTCTGCTTTCGTCAATCTTATCAAGTTCAGAGTGTTTGAGGGTCATAGGCTCATAGGTTTACAATTTCTAGGGTGGTTTAAGTAGTTATTCACTTGAAAGATCAAGTCTTTTGGCTCTTTAGAAATGGATTTGGTAAAGAACTTGTTTTTTAGCTTGTAAATGTTGGGCTGTGCTTTTGGTGTTTCTTCTGGGTTGTGAATGTTATGTTTACTAGAAAGAATGAATATTCTGGGAGGTAAAATTTCAGAAATATGCCAAAAGAAAAAAGAAGCTTGATTTGTGTTGGATTGCACAAGGTGAAACATAAAGACTGAAACCCAAAAACAAAATGGTTGTCAAACAGGCCCTTAATGTTTCCGTAGGTGCTTTCTTATGTACCATCTTGCTTTGTATACCAGTTTTTCAAATTAGAGAATTTTAAGATTTGTAGGGTTTATTTTGGAAGTACTGTTCTGCATCGAAGTATTTACCTTGCTTGACATTCTACGACTTTTCTAGTGCTTAAAAGTCTTCAATTTGATTATTTAGTGGCATATGCTACGAAAAGTTATTTACTTATGAATGTTTAATCAGTGTGGGTTCAGCTTAGCTTTCTCTGTTCTTGATTTGATTAGCTGCAGTGTGGTACCCATGTTTACTTTTTCATTAATATCTTTTCTCTGTCTGGATTGTCTGATGTTACCAAGAAGCAGAAATTAGAAGTGGGTAGAGCGATTGAACAGGTTAGATACAAACGAAGCTCGAACTTGGATGAGATAATGAAAGATGGAGCAAGTGCGTCCCTTACTGAACATGCTCCTGAATCAAGCAGCTTAAATTTGCCAGAAGCCAAAGGTCCAAAGCAAAAAGTACAGGATGGTCATTCTACCAAAACCAAATGCATTTCTGTTCTTGCAGGTCAAGGCACTCAAGATGAACAGTCTCCAGGAGGTGGGAATGCAAAACATGAAAGTGAAAAGATCCAGCGGCTGTCCAAATCCAAGAAGAAGAAAGATCTTAACTTGCCTCGTCGTGCTTCTAAGCGACTAGCTGGTATTGAAGTTGATACAGTGCCAGAACTGAAAGCAAGCACTCGAGCACGTCGAGTTGGCAGCAAACAGTCGGATAATTCGGCTGGTTGTACATTCCAACAGCCAGAAAAGCAAGATTTTGCTTCTGTTGTTCAGGAAGAGCATGATAAGGCTGAAGAGAAGCCTGGAGTTCCTCCGGATTCGCCTCTTGCTGATTTCTTCACAGATCCATGCATTGCATTTGCAATAAAGACTCTAAAGGATCATTCGGGGAACGGAGAAACAGATATGAGCTATGAGAAGCAGGAATGCAATGTATTTCCGCCTCCAGGCAACTTGGTTAAACAAGAAAAACATGATGGCATAGTTGGAACTGGTGAGAAGTCGGGATCATCCATTACTGAACCGCCTTTCGGGAGTTCATGGCCGGACCCCTGCATTGAATTTGCTATAAAGACTCTCACTGGTGCAATCCCACTCGAGTATGACCCGCATATCGAGGAGTACTTCCAGAAGCAACTTGGTTCATCACAACAACACAAGGACAATCTTTTGCAAAAAGAGATTGCCTGACCAAAGGTTTCTGCAATGTTTAACTCCCCATGTGTGTTTTCAAGTTTAGCTTTAGAGTCTGTATTAGCATAGCGTTATGTGCAATCTAATTTGTTCTTAATACTGATTGTTTGGCCTTTGATTAATCTAACGCTCCAAATGATGTAGAAGACACTGTTAGCAGCAACCTTTTAAGGTTTTTCCTTCTGTTTATGTTTACATTTGACCAGTAGTACTTCCAGTATATCATCATGGGTTTTTCTTCTATTTATGTTTACATTTGAGCTCATGCGTAGATCAACTTGTTCAATTAGCAAGAAAAGAAGTTTTCTGCTCTGGTGTTTTCTTCTACTAGTTTCCCTTTCGTATAAAGATCTATAAGAGGGAATATTCTCCATTATTTGTGTAAGGATTGATTAGAATGAACTTTCACCATCCAAATTTGTTCGCACAGAGGATTAATAGAGAACTCATCCTAAATATGAACTGGAATGAAGGGAAGATCGATAAAAGGGAGTATTTTCCTGTAGTTTTCCTTTATTCGTATTCATGAAATATGATTCTCCTTGGTGGCCAATTAGCAGGCATCAATGTATGAGTTGATCACTTTGAATGGCAAACAAGTCAATAACAGAGATAAACATTCACAAGAGCACCTCAAACATATTCCAAAACTTCATATAGTGAAGACAAAAAACTTGATGCAGAATTAGGTTCCGCTAATCCATATTTGTTAAGAATGAAGAACTCATCCTACCATGAACCAGAACGACGGGTAGCTAGCAGAGTCCATTAAACGGCCGGTGGTATAATCCAAAAAGCGGGTGGTAGCAGCTTACTGTCAAAGGAATATTTTGGGTAATATTGGCTAATAGTTCCATCCTCTAAATGGAAGATGCCCATATCAACTTTTACTTCAATATTCTTGTCGAGGACTTGTAGTCCGCCGTAGTTATCTAAATATAGGCAAAAATTTATCGAATCATCTGTAAAGTAAATCGAATTTGGTTGACACGATCCTGAAGAGCTTGAAGCCAATAAAGATATTGAATGACTGTCACCAACAAACAAAGCCTCGTCTCCAATGCTCTTTATCTCAACATGCTCCACAATGGATCCATTGAGCACCATCTTATATACCCTAAAATTCTCGGTCACATGGCCTTCGTCTAAACTCTTTAATGTTGTAAATCTTAAAATATACAACAAGTCTCCCTTGATTGATTCCACAAGATAGGCTCGTTCAGCTCGTTGTGATAAATTTTGAAATGGTGTGCATAACTTTTCCAAGTACATTTGTTGTTTGCTTTTGTAATCGAACACCGCAATTATTCCGCAACAATTATCAGCCATATAGATTTGGCCCCTGTAAAATATAGCATCAGTAAATTTGCAATGTTCAAACTCTGCGAGGTACGGTTTGCATTCGATATGATACCAATCTTGTCTTCCTTTGATGAAATCCAAGGAGTCATGATCAGATAAAGCTACAACCACATAATTGTCTTGATTCAAAGTCGGATCTTCGGACAAGATAACTTTTGGGATACCCCAGCCATAGATTTCCAATGGAGGGAAACGCTGCAACATTGCAGTTGTGAAGGGGTTGACGAGAGTTATAATCACTTCCCTTCTAAACTCATCCATGTCTATCATGGCCACCCAACCATGACCACATCCACGATAGTATCTGCTACATCCACGTCTTGGTTTACTTACTGATGGGAGCAGAAGACTCTGCACATGGCTGTAGATTCTTCGTTCCAAAATGCTGTACAGTAATCCTTGGTGCTTTGGTCGTCTGTTCTTCTTTCCATAACGCCATTCCTGACGTGATTCATCGTAGTCGCTAGGGACTAGAAGCATGGGGAGCACCTTTCGCTCACACCATCGCTTATAGGCTCTTGAAAGACGACCCCATTCTTTACAAACTACCCCGAAACTAACACGGTCGATGGGTTCCAACAATTTATCAAGAACCAAAAACACCACGTCCAGATCAAGACATTCCCATTGATGATGCATTGAATCTGAATCTTTGAGTACCTCACTAGCTCTTATGTGTGGTAAGCCTTGTTGGAGCCTAGGGTTTATTGTAGATACCACCCTAGCGAATTTGGTATGCATCTTTAATTTCGGTTTAAATGCAATTCTAAAACATTATCTACATATACAAGACTCTAGGAAATCAAGAATTCTTGCGTTTCAGGAAATCACAATCTCTAATTTCTGTTTCAAAACCTGCACGTTATAGGAATTTGTTTTTCCTCCTACCTTCTCCTGTGAATGGGCTGAAAGTGTTGAAGGCCGAGACAGAAATGAGCCCAGCCCAAACGATTTTCTCTTCCCTATGCTATACAAACTCTCACAGGTGCAATCCCTCCCGAGTATGACCCGCATATCGAGGGGTACTTCCAGAAGCAATTTAGTTCACCACAACAACACAAGGACAATCTCTTGCAGAAAGAGATTGCCTGACCAAAGTTTTCTGCAATGTGAACTCGCCGTGTGTGTTTTCGAGTTTAGCTGTAGTCGATTTTCTCTTCCCTATGCTATACAAACTCTCACAGGTGCAATCCCTCCCGAGTATGACCCGCATATCGAGGGGTACTTCCAGAAGCAATTTAGTTCACCACAACAACACAAGGACAATCTCTTGCAGAAAGAGATTGCCTGACCAAAGTTTTCTGCAATGTGAACTCGCCGTGTGTGTTTTCGAGTTTAGCTGTAGTGTTTATCTATTGAGTGATAGAGTAATAATTGAGTGATAGAGTAATAATTGAGTGACTAAAGTGATATATTTGAAAGTTGAGTGACTAAAGTTATTAAGTGATAGAGTAATAGTTTAATGATTAAAGTGATATATTTGAAAGTTGAGTAACTGAAATGTCGAATGAGTCATAATTGAGTGACCATTTGTGAATTTTTTCCTTTTTATAATGAATGAAGTTAATATTTGTTAATTGCTTGTTAAACCACATAATTAATTCGCTAAGGTAACAATGGTGGTTGTCATTCACTTAGGTATATGTCTAGGCAGTCCCGTTCACCTGGTCACTAGCTGACCAGGGATTATATGGTCAGTGACCATCCGATTGAAATCGGACGGTAGACAGTTCTCTAACTTTTTAAAAGATAAAAGTTGTCAACCGTCCGATTGAAATCGGACGGTCACTGACCATATAATCATTGGTCAGCTAGTGACCAGGGGAACATCGCTGTATGTCTAGGTTCATTCTTTGGCTATCTATGCTTGCAAGATAAGTTTTAGCACTTTGCAACTGAATTTGGTGGAGCACCTATAATGCTGGCTGTGATCCATGTGCCTTTTTTTTATTCGTTGGGAAGGAGGAAGATCGATAAAAGATTAAAAGGCATTATTTTCTATAGAAAATTACAAACAAGTGTCATTTTGAAACTTATATTAGCCATAAGGCCACCTAAATTGTTTTGTGCAAATAAGGCCACTTGCCTCTTTAAATTATTTTTTCTTTGTCCATTTTACCCTTCTACCTAAGAAAACTAACCGCCTGGTTTCTTTATCAACCTAACGTACGACCTGAACTGCAAGAGGTCTCATCATTCCAAGCACAGGGTTTAGAGTTTAGGGTTTAGGGTTTTATTTTAGGGTTACCTTCGGTTTCTTTATCAACCTAAGGTACGACCTGAACGGCGAGAGGTCTCAGCGTTCCAAGCACAGGGTTTAGGGTTTTATTTTAGGGTTTAGGGTTTAGGGTTTAGGGTTTTATTTTAGGGTTTCGGGTTTAGGGTAGGGTAGGGTTTAGGGTTTAGGGTTTTATTTTTGTTGGGTTTAGGGTAGGGTTTAGGGTTAGGGTAGGGTTTAGGGTTTTTATTTTTGTTGGGTTTAGGGTTTAGGGTTTAGGGTATAAATGATGATTGTTAATTTTTTACTCTAATGGCATTTATGTAAATATATTAATTTTTATATCCAAAATTTAATACATTTTTTATTCTAGTGGCCTTATGAGGGAAAAAAATAGTTGGTGGCCTTATGGCTAAAAGAACATTCAAATATGCACTTATATGTAATTAACCCTATTTTCTATTAGTTTTCCTTGATTCTTATCATGAAATATGATTTTCCTCGGTGACCAATTAGTAGGCATCAATATATGAGTTAATGAAATTGATTGGCAAGAAATCAAGAACAGAGATAAACAATTAAACATTCACAATGAGAATAATTCAAACATATTCCAAAACTTCATATAGTGAAAATATAAAACTTGATACAGAATTAGGTTCCACTAATCCATATTTGTTCAACTGAGAATAGAGAACTCACCCTACTATCGTTCTGGTTCACGGCTAGCTAGCAGAGTCCACTAAACGGCCGGTGGTATGATCCAAAAAGCGGGTGGTAGCAGGTCATCGTCAAAACATTTTAGGTAATATCGGCTAATAGTTCCATCCTCTAAATGAAAGATACCCATATCAGCTCGTACCTGATATTCGTCCTCGTCATCGTCCTGGTAGCATTTTATTGTGATGACTCGTCGTATATAGCTATTTAAATATTTGGAAAAATTTATCGAATCATCTGTGAAGTGAATTGAATTTGGTTGACACCCTGAAGAGCTTGAAGCCAAAAAAGATAGTGAATGACTGTCACCAACAAACAGAGCCTCATCTCCAATGCTCTTTACCTCAACATGCTCCACAGTGCTTCCATTGAGCACCACCTTAAAAACCCTAAAACTCTCGGTCAGATCACTATAATACCCTGACGTTGTTAACCGTCGAATATAGAATATGTCTCCATTGATTGATTCCACAAGATATGCCCGTTCGGATTCATCTCGTGCAGCAGGTGGCGGTGGTGTGTATATCTTTTCCAAGTATACTTGTTGTTTGCTTTTATAATCAAACACCGCAATTATCCCGTAATAACTATCAGCCATGTAGATTTGGCCTCCGTAAAATATAGCATCAGTAAAATTGTAATCATCAGGCTCTGCGAGGTATGGTCTGCAATCGATATGATACCAACCTTGTCTTCCTTTGATGAAATCCATGGAGGCACAATCATCAGCGAAAGCTACAACCACGTAATGGTCTGGATTCGAAGTCGGATCTTCGGACAAGATAACTTTTGGGATACCCGAGTTATAGAGTTTCAGAGGAGGTAAAGACGGCAATATTACTGTTGTGAAAGGGTTGACGAGAGTTATAGTCGTTTCAGTTCCAAATATCACATCCGTGTCTATCATGGCCACCCAACCATGCCCACATCCACGATAGTATCTGCTATATCCAGTTTCTGGTTCTGGTTCATCTACTGATGGGAGCATAATACTCTGCACACGGCGGTAGGTTCTTCGTTTCGAAACACTGTACAGTAATCCTCGGTACATAATAGTCTCTTGTGATAGTCGTGAGTTCTTCATTCCGTAGTAGTGATGGTTGTCTGCAGGGATTCGGAGCATGGGAAGCACCTTTGGCTTACACAATCGCCTATAGGCTCTTGCAAGACGACCCCATTCTTTGCAAACCACACCGAAACTAGCCCGGTCGATGGATTCCAATAACTTATCAAGAACCAAACAAGCCACGTCCAGATCAAGACACTCCCATTGATGATGTATTGAATCTGAACCCGTGAGTACCTCACTAGCTCTAATGTGTTGTTGGAGGCTAGGGTTTACCACCCTATTGAAGTTGGTATGCATTTTAATTTTGATCTCAATGCCAATCTGAAACATTATCTATATATACATATATATAACCCGAGCAAATCACGAATTCTTGCGTCTCCTACTTTTCACCTGTGAGTGGGCTGAGAGCATTGAGGCCCAAGGCAGACATGAGCCCAGCCCAAATTATTTTCTGAGCGGGAGTTGTTGGCGCCAAATATTTCCATGGTATATAAAGCTGATGAAAAGTAGTGTAGGCGCCGTTTGAGATTTCAAAGAGGGAAGAATGCAGATTCGGGTGAAGTGCAGTTGTGGAGAGAATTGTCCAGAATGGGCCATGGTTGAGTTACAAGGAATGGTTGAAGTTCAGCCCCAGTTCAAAGATCGTCTCCAGAATCTGAAGATTGGCCTCCTCTGCCGCCCTTCCTCGCCGGAAACCTACACATTCACCGTCGGGTATCATGAACTGACCGGGACGAAGCTGCCGCTGAAGAAGCCGCTCTTGGTGTTGAACAAAGTCGAGGATGCCGGTGAGGAGGGTAGTTCGGGGAGGGTGGAATTGGAAGTCATTGGAATCATACGCCACCGGATTCTGTTCAAGACCAGACCTAAGGCCCTTATTTCCAGTAAGCTTTCGATTCCGTTCTGTTTGTTTTGGCACTTGACTTGTTTGTAGATTACGTTTAGGTGACATTGGTTTTCTTTGTTTTGCAAAGAAGCACAGCCTACAGCGAAGGAAAGAGCTACTCTTGCATCAAGCAAATAGCAGAATTACAAGCAGAGCGCCATGGACTACTGGAAAAGCTTCCATCTCAAATATTTTCATGTATTTTGTGCGCTTCTTGTTGCAAAGAAGCAAGCTTTGAGTTTTGTTTCTATATAAAATGACAATATTGATTAATGTCTAAATTGTAATCTTCCATTCTGCTTGATCTAAACAGGATATGCCAAAATTTGTAACCACGTACTAAAGTGATAAATTAAGTGTTATCTTACAATCTGAACTTCAAGTTGAGAAGGAAAAACAACAAGCACTAGAGGCTGGCTGACTATGAAAAGATTTGATATTCGACTTTGAATCATGTAGTAAATAATCAAAACTCCGGACCAATGATTTATTTACAGAAGGTTTACAAAAGCAGGGATAGACAACTGCACGAGCTCTCAACGTTTTGATTCTAAGCAGAGGCTGGGCCTCCTGCACGAGCTCTCAACGTTTCAGTTCTCTTGCTTCTCTCCATTACCTCCACCAACCACTCTACACTTTCTTTAATCCCCATCCTGCAGCATTCAAGTTTCACACTATGAGTCTATGCAATTTATATACTCTGTGCATCTCAGTGCTGGGACCTAAGATTCTTTTTATAAACGATACAGAAGTTATGGTGCAACCACACTGGTCCATTCCCATATCACTACTTTTTGGGAGCAAATAAAGAGTCAGCAAAGCTGGAAATGATACACTTACCCGTCATATGCTGAAACAGCTTCAAACATGTAAACTCTTTCATCCAACTTTTTAAGATCTAGATATCGAGCAAGTTCCTCGGATGATACAGCATCATTAAGATCCTAAATGACAGAGGAATAACAAACAGTATTGGTGACATCACACATAAAACTATATCCATATACTGAAAGGAATGCAACAGAATCCACAACAAGGTATACCTATAATATGTTAAAGAAAAGAGATATAATCCACAACATGGTACGATTCCTATATGTTAAAAGAATGAGATAGAATCCACAGCACGGTACAATACTCTATAGTTGAGTACTTATCACTGGCCAATATTTACCAAGAACCTAAGAACATAGACTGTGTAAGTGTGCACCATTACAAGAAAAAAGATAACTTCAGAAATATTATGGTTGCATGACTTAGGACACAAATAAATCCAACATGCTGAATACACTTAAGATTAGGTTGTTTATGATTGATTATGCATCATATGATAATGTTCTTTGCTCACCTGCTTATTGGCCAATATCAACAGAGGAGCTCCTTGCAGATCCTCGTGCCGAAGAACTTTTTCTGGTTTAACAAGTTGAAGATATTAGTATTGGCATGTCTTATATATGTAACAGCTATATTACCACAGGAAAACAAAGTTCCAGCACAATATTCACCAATTTGAACATCACCTACCCAATGCAGACTTTGAATCTTCAAAACGTGATGGGCAAGTAGCATCAATTACATAGACCACAGCATGCGCTTCTTCATAATATTTCTCCCAGATTAAGCGAAGACCAGGCTGACAGAAATAACAAGCGGAAATGATCGTAAAAACTCATCTTCAAAAAGAAAACTGATGCACATAAAAGGGTTGGATCTACAACAGTTGGAGTGTAATTACAGTCATGAGTCATGTAATAATCACACACCTGACCTCCCAGGTCCCAGAACACAAGTTTAGTATTTGAAACTTCGATACGACCAATATTAAGTCCCACAGTTGGAACAATTCGATCAGGAGGAAGACCTTCCAAATTTGAGTAAACTGATTTCAACTTCTCCAGCAAAGTCTACGGATAAAAATCAGACTAAGAATTACAACTAATGATTCTGAAAATGTGTTTAAAGAAGATAAAATTCACCAATTGAGTCAATAAAGTATGTAAACGAACAGAAGATGTGAAAGTGCATTACCGTTTTCCCAGCCTTGTCAATTCCAAGAATGAGTACATGAAACTCCGTCTTGCTAAACATATACTTCCAGAGTCCATAAAACAACGAAAACATTTCTCTCTTGTTTATATCACCTCCAGTGCAAAAGAAAGAAGCTCACAGTATCACACTTTGCTCACAGTATCAAACTATACCACACTTTGCTACCTTAACCAGAACAAAAATGATCAACATTAGTATAAATTAGAAACACATACATATGACTACTCAATACAAACTTAACATACACTCACAACACTTATCAATCGAGGTTAGCTGTCCTCATCAATCGAGGTTACATCTATGTTTCTCATCAATCATCAAATCCCAACTCTTTATTCACCTACTTATCATCAAATCCACACAAATCCTCATTTCTCATCACACCCATTTCAATCAAACTAACCCCTCCCTTCTTTAGTAATTCAATCACAAAGTTCCAATCTTTAAACTAGATCTACAATGCCACAATGCATTACAAAATCAATGACCAAGAGCAGAATAAACAACATAATCAAAAAACAAAAGAGGGATCTCCCACCTCCCATCAACATCTATAATTCAGTAAAACCCAGATAGCTATACGATAACAAAAACTCAATATAAGCCAGACCCAATTTTCTTTCCGCAATAAAATTCACACCCACAACCACAAAAGACACAGATCAAGAAAAAAAAAATTCCCGGGTATAATTTACATTCCAGATGAAAGCAAAGTTGGATCCGTATAGCATATTTAACCGAACCCTACAGATACACAACAATTATAAATAAGAATCCTGGAAATTCTTACCTTTGAGGGATGCTTGGTGATGGGTTTAACTGCTGCTAGTCTCTATTATTAGCTCTTGGGCTCCCTAAGCTTCGTGTCAAAAGCTCCAAACACTCTTCTAAATATTTTCCTATTTTACGATTCTGTTTTCGGCCTGCACGATTTTTTTTTTCTTTCCCGTATTGCCCCCGTGGACGTGGAGTTCCCGTAATCCCGTATTACGGGTCAATTGGATGGTTATTAACTTCCGAGAGCGACACGAGATTTGCACGGACTTAATCGGGTTGAATCGAAACGGTTAAAATTAAATTCACTCTTCTAATATCTGATTGATACAAAGAGATCTCGAGTTAAAGTTTCTAACCTACAAATAACAAATGCAGACAGTAGTTGATCGTATCTAGTTTTATATGATTCAGATTTATAGTTTAATGAAAACTGTGAAGTTCTTTTCAAAAAAAAAAAAAATTGTGAAGTTATGTAAATCATTTTATATTTTTATGTTAAGATTTATTATCTTAAACTAGAATGGATTAAATCGGCCAATGCAATCAATTCATCAAGATTCTAACGATAAATTCCGTTCAACACCCCATCACTTGTTTTGTTTTTTAGAAGAGAACTTTTATTGATAACAAATCATATAGATACATCCTTTTGAAGTACATCGAAGAGTCATTGTGGCCCATCCTCTACCCAACTTGAAATGCATGAAACAAAAGCGCGTTTTTAGCTAAAGCATGCGCTGCCTGATTACATTTCCAAGAGCAATAATTACATAGAACAGAAGAAAATAGAGAAAACATGTTCTTCACCTCCTCAATTAACATTCCTTCCGCATACCAATCATCCATTGCCTTACCAAGATCATTGACGACTGATAGAGCATCCGATTCTAGGATAAGATGAGAAGTGTGGAAACCTGATTGGTATAGCACCTGCAGACCCATAGCTGAAGCATAAGTCTCCGCTACCTGGACACCAAATCTGTCTCGAAAACCCTTAGAAACAGCTATCATGAGTTCACCCCTTTCATTGCTAAGCACCGCTCCCATACCTTTAACGCCATGTAACTCATCTAACGCAGCATCCACATTCAACTTGAGGAACGGGAAATTTGGTTCAACCCATCTATGTAGAACAACCACTGAATTTGAATGATGAGGAGCCTGAATGTGTGTTGAAATCCACTCAGCTATTGAGGCTTGGACTTGGGAGAAGAGAACAGTAGCAGGGAGGTACTTACTTTGAAAAATTTAAACTCAGAATCTTAAATTTTACTTTACGAGTGCCAACTGAAAATCGTTAAACACAACTCAAACCCAATGACATGTCATTGTTGTTGACTCGTTTCAAGAGCACTAGGTGGAAATTTGAATTCACGATATATCGAGGGTGATTTGGTAAAACCAGAAAATCATAAAAGGAGAAGGAAGTTCTTCTCTTTTGTGAAAAAAAAAAAACACAAACGCGCAGGGCTTCATCATATTCTTCTTCTCCGGAGGCACTGAGGTACCAAAAAATTCCATTTTCCGATTTATTTTTCTGCCTTTAATTCGAATTCCGGCTGTTTAATTTTCCTCTCCGATTACCGGAAAATGAAAGTTCGATCTTGTTAACCATATCGAGTATTCGAATTCTGCGGAGTTTTATTTCAGTTAGGGTTTCAATGTGCTGTTGATTTGTGGCTTTATTTGCTTCGTGCGTGTGTTTGTTTAGTGGATTATGGAATATTTTTAAGCTGTTGATCTATTGCTGAGAAATGGGAATGAAAAGTTGTGTTCTTTTTTTGTGGAATTTAGGTTTTTGTTTGAGGACTTATGAATGTGATTCTTGTGAATTCTTTTGCTTTTTGTTGATAATTTTAGAGAATTCAAACTTATTGAGTTGCCTGTGGTGCTTTTTTTTTGCAGAGATTGGCTGTTTTAGCAGAATGAGGTAATTTAGCATTTCTTGTTTTGATGTTAAGAAGGACTTGGTGTTGTTCGTAACTTTCGATTAAATTTGTTGTGTATCGTATTTTTAAGACTGGATATTAGAAAGATTTGGTGCTGTAAGGCATTGCATTTATGGTTGTTTGTCATGTTATGAAAGCTTGTGTATGTTTGGATATACTGATTTTAGAGTTTTTTTTTCTTCTGAATCAGTAACCGAGGCCGAGTTAGATGGGATGAGGAGAATCTGGGAGAAATTGAAGCAAATAAACCTGTAAGGCAGAAAATTACTGAGCCGAAGACGCCGTATCACCCCATGCAAACTGATGATGAAGATGATGAGGGTAGGTCGATTTGCTTTATGAGGAGGCGTTTCAGAGTTATATGCTTGTACTATGAAGTTTTTGTCAACTTTCCCTTTCAAGTAAAATTTTGCTCTATATGTGAAAGATAAGGTAGTCTTGACTAGTTCACTCTGATGGATATTTCTTTTTCATGTGGAAATGTATGATTCATAGTTGTTTTTCAATCCTTTAGGAAAAAGGATTTATCATTTTGAATACTTGTTTTCAGAAAAAAGGGACGACTTATCATTTTGATGACACTGTACTCTTTCCAGGATCTCTGTCTCCTATACGGCGGAGTCGGTTTGATGAATGTATTGGTGACGCAGTGCATGCAGAAGCGATACGTTCTGCTTTGAGTGATGTGGCATCATCAAGTACAAAGAAGACCACGAGATCTACTGGCTGGACATCATCCGAGGATGAAGCTGATGCTATGGATCAAGATGGTGAAGGTGTTCATTTATTCCTTTTTCAACCTTTCAACCTACTTAACTCTTTTGATCGTCATTCATTACAACTTTTCACTACATTTATTTGGAGTAACATGATTGCTTATTATACCTTAGCCAGCCTACTTGTGTATTAGACATTTATAATTGAGAAATGCTCTGGTTATTGTTTAAAACATCCCATTTTTGCATGCTTGCTTCCTCAAGTTTTATTTTATGTCCTTAGAAATGTGTATTTGTCGATGTAGAAGGTATATATGTAGGTTAGCAGATGTCATTTTTGTGCTAGAAAGAAACACAGCTCTATTGGTAGATGGATTTTGTTTAAGTGGCATCATCTTCCAATGTTACTTGGTGTAGGACAGCAGAGATTAGATTCCTGATTATACCTGGAGATTAGTTGTTGTCTTTATGTTCTTAATGTTTATGAGTTGTTATCCATGGTGCTTAGTCCTCCTCTGGTTTCCGTCTTTCCTTATGCACAATTGTTATCCATGGTGCTTGTTATCCCTAAACAGTTCAGAAAAGACACATAGGGATCTTATCACATCCTTTTTTCTCATGTCAGTAAGATTTATACCATGTAGAATTAGTACTCATATGCTACCAACTCTACACTGACCTGTGGTGTGTGACTGTTCCACCATTGATTTTGCCAGATTCAGACAAAAGTGGCAGAAGTTTCAGGGAGCATAGAAAAGCTCATTATGATGAATTCCAGAAAGTAAAAGAACTCAGACGGAAAGGTTCCCTTCTCGATGATGAAGATGAGGACGAGGATGTTGAGATGAACAAGGTAAAGAGATCCGATCCCCCTTCATCTTCAGGTGCAGCCAACCCTAATGGAGCTTAGAGCACCAAGCCAAGCATAATGGAGCTTAGATGAAGCCGAGATAAGACTGTTTTTAATCAAGCCAAGCTAAGACTATGGTTGATATATCACTGACATTCGATTACAGTTTCTGGGATGACTATACAGAATGCTCAAATGATTGCAGTGACTGCTATTTGTATTATTCATCAATATGCTTTTTGTTTGTAAATAGTTCACTTTGTTTCTGTCTCGATAACAATGTTGCTTAAAACTCTTGATGCAAAAGACCCTTTTTAATAGTTTGAGTTTATGGTCTTTTTCACTTATGACTAATGATGAAAATTTGTTGCAGTATGTGTACGTTAACCAAGGTGAAAATTAGACGTTTAGGTTTATTTTCTCAAATAAAAATAAAGTAATCAAATAATAATAAGAGAAAATAACTTGAATAGTAAGGAAGCCTAAAGTTTCAAGAGAGCCGAATAGACCACAAATATTAAGGCCCCTTCTCCAAGCATCTCTATATAAATAATAATCACCAGTGAAAACCTCAAAAACCCTCGATCTTGTTCTGGGTTTTCTCTTCTTAATCTTCTTTGAAAACATGGATAGCTATCGAAGTATGTTTACTCAGAGAAACTGCTTTGTCTCTATTTGTATCTATATGTTTATATTATGTTGTATACTTAGGTCTTCTTTATATTACAGATTATACAGCTCTCTAATTTCCAGATAATTAAATCATAAGACTCTCTTGTTAAATTGCGTCTTGTCTTTTTATCCTTTATTCCATTCTATTATGTTAGTTTTCGGTAGATTTCTATGTCCTGGATTCATAGAATAGTGTGTGTGACTCTTTATTGTTCTTATCAGATTGGGCAGGATTGCCTATTTGCCTATCCACCTGTTGGATTCCATTATAGGCAGATTAGAGTCATTATCAGACTAGTTTCGGTTCAGTGGTTTGTATGCCATGGTATAATGTAGCCAAGGAGCTAAGATGTTGTCAACTTATAATCGTCCTCCACTGCTGTTAATATCTACTAACAAAGAAGATACATGGAATGTATACAGCGTCAGCAATAATAAGGTTCTAGATTTGCAATTAAATTTGCCGAATAAGCGATTTTTGGGGTCTTCAAAAGGATGGTTGATAGCTGTGGAGGAGAACTTTGTAGTGACCCTGATAAACCCCTTCTCGAGGGTTACAGGAAGGAGAGGGAGAAAGAAAATTCGATGATTCGCCTTCCTCCACTTGCTGGTTTTATCTTAGAAGCTATTATGCTCCTAGACAAGCTGAGTATTACCACTATAATTACGTCTTCAGGGCTACAATTTCAGCAGATCCAATATTAAATGCAGATGATTGCACTGCTGTAGTAATATATGAGGAACAATGCAGATTGGCTTTCATTAGACCAAGTAAAGATGCAACTCGGACATATCTAAGCTGTGGCGGAATTTATGATATAGCCTACTTTCAAGACAAAATTTATGCCGTTACTGAGGGGAGGAAGCTTTATTCATTTGATAGTGCCCAATCCAGTTCTGAGGTAGAATGTATTTCTGGGGGCATAATACCAAGGGATATTGTGAGACCATATCTAGTGGATTTGAATGAGACAGAACTGCTGCTGGTTCAGAGGTATATTGGTTTCGTAGATCAAGAACGTGTGACAAGAAAATTTGAAATTTTGAAGGGATCCATCTCCCAAGAATGATATCAGATTATGGAGGTACACAACTCTCATATGCTTTTCATCCAGGCACTCCACAGAATGTCTCCCTTTCTGATATTATGTCTATTATTTTTAGGGTTTATATCTTCCATTTGCTGGATGGAATTTGATTGAATTAGATTCACATTTTGATTGAAAATACCTCGAGTTGGTGCCAAATTCCGTATATTACACTCATGACCACAATCATCAGGGTGATCAGGATTTCAGAGCTGGTGAAGTGGTGAACATTGTGATTTTGGTATGTATAATGTCCAAACTAAATACCTTGCTGCTAATAGCCTTCTCAAGAGTAGCGCGGAGCAACATGCCATGTGGATTATACCAACTTTTTAGCTGTAAAAGGTTGCTTCTTAATCTGTCAACTTCACTAATTCAAACCATTTAGATATATTTAACTGAACGATATAATTAGTTTTAATCATGATTTCAGTTCACTACATGCCTTTAGTTCGAAGAATCAAATTTGGTTGCTCATCTGTAATTGATATCTGTGCTCCTAGTTGTATTTCATTTTTGTGTCTGGGCTTCTGGTTTTGTTTTGTTCCTTTATAATGAGAGCTATGTTCTCCTGTTTATTCTTCCAGTTGTCCCTGCTATCAGAATCAAACCTTTCATCTTCCTATTTCCAAAACAAAACCTATTCCTTTCGCGCTCAAACTAGTTCATCAATTTCTTTATAACTAAAGAAAGAAAGACGAACCGTTGGATTTGATTAGATGAAGATTTCCGTTTTCTTTTGATAATATTTAACCCATAAAGTGATTTACATCAACTTAATGGAATTTAATTTAAGCCAGACACTTTATGTGTCATGAACGTTCAATTGTAACTTTTGTGTTGCCGACACACAATGATAGAATGACTACTATTTTTATTAGGGTCTTTTCCTATTGTTTATAAGAAAACTCATAATGGAGCAAGAAATATTTACACAGACTATTATGCTTTGTATGAGTTTTCTTGTAAACAAGGATAAAAGTCACTCTTAAATCTGCACCCCAAAACACAAAAACAGAAAGGGCCAAAAAAAAAACAAAACAAAGAAAATAGAAAAAAGACAACTGCTGACGTGTCACTCTGGCATACTCTGTTTGTCAACACCTGCAAATATAAATATATAATAGACAGTATCTTATCCTTGAGACTCAGAGCAATGGCTTCACAGTCCCAAACCTCGTCAATGGCTTCACTTGCCTCCCAAATTTGCAGCCACATAGCCTCTATCTTCTCAAAACCTACCCACCCTCACCCACCGGTCTTAGACCTCTTAGTCGCTGAGCTATCTTCCACCGCCGCCCAAAACGGCAGCGTTTTCCTCTACGGCGTGGGAAGAGAAGGCCTAATGATGAAGGCCCTCTGCATGCGTCTAGCCCACCTCGGCTTCTCAGCACACTTAGTCTTCGACATGACAACTCCTCCCATAACAACCAACGACCTCCTCATCGCCTCCGCCGGGCCCGGTGGCTTCTCCACCGTCGATGCCATATGCTCGGTTGCGCGATCGCACGGTGGTCGAGTCTTGCTGCTGACGGCTCAGCCGGAGACGGGGTCGTGTGTGGCCCATGCTAGCGTGGTGGGTTATGTGCCGGCACAGACTATGGCGGATGACGGTGGGGATGCGGCGGAGTCTAGGGCGTTGCTTCCGATGGGGAGTGTGTATGAGGGTGCCTTGTTTGTGTTGTTTGAGATGGTGGTTTATAGGTTAGGTGAGGTTTTGGGTCAGAGCCCTGAGGCCATAAGAGCGCGCCACACCAATCTTGAATGAGGTCACATTGGTCGGAGCCAAGAAAGACAAGAAAAGTTGGCTTGGCTTGGGAATGTTGTGAACCCACTATGGACTTTGTAAATAAAAGGGTTCATAACAATAAACAACTTTGTATTGCTTTTTGTTGAGTGATTTTATACCTTCTGTTTTTTTTTAATCAAACGAGAGATCAGGTGATATTATCTCTTCAGATACAAATAATGTAGGGCACAAGTCTCACTTTCGATCCTAGAAGAGAGCGGTTTGTCATACTTTGGAAAACCACCGCCCGTTTCCTTATTTTTTTATTTATTAATAACAAAACAAAGAAAATACAACCTAAAGAAGGGGAGACATAAATCTTACCCCAATAACGAAAAAGAAACACAAAAGGAAGTGAAAAAATTGATTGTGAACCTCCAATTTTCCCAACTTCCAGATAAACAGATTGCAAAGCAAAAACAACACAAAGAAAATAAATAGTTGCACCACCAACCAAGAGAAGTCATTGGGTCTAAGCTTCGTAAACAAACCAAATAACCTTCGCATCTTCATGTCCAAGTAATAGCCACCAACTTTTGCATTATAAGAAAAAGTGTATAAAATATAGCAGCTAATTGTGATATAGACCCAGCACCAACTTATGTAGAAAAGAGAATCAAACATGACGAAGATAAGGGAATCCCAAATCTTCCATACGAAGATAAGGAGAGATATTAGGCGGAGGAGATCGAAGCATGCCTTACCAAGGAAGAAGAGAGTAAGCCCATGTTATTAATATGGGTAAAAGTTAGAAATGGTCCATGTGATTTGGGGTGATACTCAATATTAATTTCGTGGTTTCAAAATATTTAATTTTATCCTTGTGATTTGCCAAATTGATCTAAGTTGGTCCAAAAGCTAATTTTGACAAAAATTTAGCTATGTGAAAGTCATGTGTAAGGATAAGTTTGTCATCTCAATAAAAAAATAAATCGAAAACAAAATAAATTAGAAATTCTATAGGAAATGAAATTAAAAATAAATAAAAGCTAGAATTCCACAACCTCCTACTTGTTGTAAATATTATTATCTATGTGGATGTTCATGTAAATACTCATTAGTTATGTACTTTGATGTAAACTCTACCTCTATATAAAGGAGGCTAATGAGACTGAATGAATACTTCTACTTCCTCCCTACTATTCTCTCTTCATTTTCATCCTATTTTATAACACGTTATCAGCATGCTCCCATATTGTGTATAAAGGTTCCATAATTATCTATCTTCTCCCTACTTGTTACGTGGTTATAAAATAGGTATATTTTATAACACGTGTATATTGTGTAGAAGGGTTCCATAATTATCTATCTTCTACCTTGAAAAACAAACAAAAATAACATTAGCACTTCCTGTATATAAATCTTGAATACAAAAGCTACTGTAATGGGTATAATTAAGCATAAGAAGCAGCAGCCGCCAACACCCATAATTAATAGATGGGATTTTTTGCTATCTCATATATACTGTGTCAAATTTCTACAATAAATTGAGGCATATAATGTTATGAACCAGAAGTTCATTGAACCAAATACACTATTTGGCATGATCGATTACGTTATCTTTTATCTACCATGTTGTGTGGAATCACTTACAAGTTTTGATGACTACTAATCTTACTCGCAAGCAAATTGTTTATTTACCGCATATTTGTGAGTTGTCAGTTTAATGAAACAATCCTCCTGCCATGAGGGGGAGAAAGATTGTTCCTAAAGAACGATATGAATTGATGTGAGATATTTATCCATCGTCTCATTTTGACTTCGAGAAATATCAAAACTAGTGAATTGATAAAAGAAAGTGACAAATTTATATGATAAATGCAAAGGCATCTACTTTGGTTAAAGTCTCTAAGACCAACCATATTAATACAAACAATGTAGACTCCATTTAATTTGTGGGATGCAAGTGCATCAAATTGACATGGGTCTCCTGAAGAGAATGTCATTAAACAATATCACAGCTCCTAATATGGCTACACATACAAAGGGTGTAGGTACGCCATTAGGAAATGATGTCTTGGCGATACAATAATAAATTAATATGGTTGATGCTAATGAACAAAGCATGTTTTGACCTAAAATTTAGTTTGGGTTTGCCACCAACCAATGAAGATCTTCACTCCAAAGAAAGTGATAGATATTTGAACGCATCTTTTGCATTGTCATAATAAGATAGTCTTCTCACAGTTAGGGGGAGGAAATAGAACTGTCATTTGAATAACTGCGTGAATTTGTGTAGAATGTATCCACCAGGTCTAGAGTTTTATCCCAAAACATAGAAGATTATACAAGCCCTATAATGCTCATACATGAGATTTTAAGTAAAAAGATCAACATTCGCTATATGACTCATCTATGAGAGATGATTGTCCTAGAAATAATAATGTATGCCCCAGAAGAGGCATAGGTACCCAATATCAATAAGCTTATTATAGCTAATGCTGCATATAAGAATGTGTGGGATCTATGGTTAATGACCATCGATGATAATTTACATTCGGTAGTTACCAAAAATCATTAAGGGTTGTATTGAAGTTATACCACATTTCATTATGAATGTCGACAAAGTATATTATTGGCCAAATTGGAAAGAGGCAATTCCAATGAAATTGAATATTTGAAACGTGATGAAATACTTGGACCTCTAACCTACAAGTTACAAAAGGGTATTTATCAAAAGTGAAGATAAATCACTATGACACAATGTCTATTTATAGAGACATGAGATTATGAATATCTTCTCTTATATGAATGACAATTTTCTATAAGTACAATGTTACATATAGCTGTCATATTGACGAGAGATTTATGGCACGTTGTCATCGTATATTATGATATTTTTAAAGAGACATTGCTAAGCAAAATCTCAAAAGCAAAGTGTCATTATAATCGTATTGCTTATCAAATCCTCAAGGGATTCAAATACATGAATGATTCAAATGCAAGTCCATGAAAGGTTGAAAGAGCCTGAAGCTCACTCATGGAATCAAATAGTCTAAAACTAACTCATAAGTACTCATTCCGTTATAGTTAACGTGACCCAAATTGCCTCGATGAGTACTATGACAAGACTACGAAATCGAATTCGAATTATGATTATAGTGTTGCAACATATTCTAACTTTCACAAAGTTATGAATTACTTAGAGCTCTTGAAGAGCTTATATGAGACATATCAATACACAAAGATATTGATGTGTATGGCTACGTATGCCATGATGATTTTTCAATGTTTTAAACTATACAAAGTTAAATGTGTCAATTTCTTTATATTGTTTAGCTATTACTTTGTGTATGAATTTGAGCATATGAGATTGTTTCTAACCTTATCAAATGAGATAAGGCTTATTGAAAATAGTCTAGCTTCATTGGTATTGCTTAACCTTTGCAGGTATGAAAATTTATGATGAGCCCCTATATGCAAAGCACACATGGTCTCACTTCAGTGATAGACACATCAAACTACTATACATGGTACATGTAGCTTATCGCATACATAAATGAGGCTTGCAACAATCAGCGGGAGATTCTCATCAGGGGGAGCATCCAGAAGCATGGTACCTAGGACATATGCGTGTTGTGCTCTTTTTGTCCTTCGACCAGGGTTATTTTTGTCCCACTGGGTTTTTGTTACCTGGTAAGGTTTTTAACGAGACAACAATAAGCGCGTCCAATACCATCATTCAATGGTGGACATCCAAGGGGGAGTGTTGTAAATATTATTATCTATGTGGATGTCCATGTAAATACTCATTAGTTAAGTACTTTGATGTAAACTCTACTTCTATATAAAGGAGGCTAATGAGACTGAATGATAATACTTCTACTCCCTCCATACTATTCTCTCTTCATCTTCTTCCTATTTTATAACACTAATTTTCTAGTTTCATTTTTCAAATACTATTTAATTTAATTTCTTTTACTATTTTAAATTGAAATAACAAATTTATCCTTGCACATGAGGGGTTTTTGTCAAAAATGGCACTTGGACAAATATTAATTAATTTCGCAAACTATAGGGGTAAAATTAAATATTTTTAAACCACAAGGTTAATTTTGAGCATCACTCCAAGTCACAAGGACTATTTATAACTTTTACCCTATTAATATTGATGAAAATTATTTTCTTTTCTTTTTTAAATAGTTATTATTATATTTGTGCTCCATGATGTTTAGATAGGAATGAACTATTTCGATTGTGAAAATAATGGTGAAATTTCATTAATTGTAACTATAGTAAATCGATGATCTCAATCATAACCAAATGTTCCCAACTTGGTATCTTCCTACACTAGATATATAGTTCTGCAAGCAGATTACTATCCGAAGTTAACTAGTTTTTATGTTGATGAGGGTAGAATTTACTAGTTAAGGTTAGAGAGGTAAACTAAAATTAACGCATAACGATGGTAAATGAGTAAGTTCATTGATCTTAAATATAATAAATGCTCTCAATTTAAGAACCGTGTTACTCTAAATAGTTCCGCAAGATAACTATTATCTAGATAGAAACTAATCTGTTTGTTGACGAGGCTTATAATTCACCCGCTAATCGGATTCTCTGCGGTCCTTAATTAAGTTAAAAACAAATGCTGTTCAAGAAAGTAATAACCAACAATGTCGATCGGAAAACAAACAAGAAATGATTGGAGGACCATTTGTGACCTAGACAATCTAATGTTTACCATTTAGCTCTCTACATAAATAAGAAACAATTCCCTAAGAAAAAGAATAAAGTCCGAACCGTCCAGCACCGAAATGGTCCCAACAAGATCACAGTCAGCATCTAATCTCAAAATATCTCAACAGAGCCTCGTGCAGATATTTTTCGTATTTACTATTCCTTCTCTTAATTCTACTTCTTCTTCGTCCCAAAAATATCTCTCACCCTGTAAGTGAATCCCATAAAGGTCTTTGATATTTTCCTCACCCAAAAAGAAAAAAACTCCTAGATATTTACACCCCCATGCACTTTTCTGCCATCTGATATTTGTCAGGCAAAAGAAACCACAGGATATTTTCGATTGGTGCTTAAGATAACCCGAATATTTGGCACCTTTTATCTAATATCCAGTTAGATACTTAGCGTAAATGAGCTAAGGCACTGTTAAGCACTTTATCTAGGCAGCTAATTAAGCTAATGTAGACCAAGCTTCTAAGTTCATAACTATAAAAATATCTAAGAAATGAAAGTAACAAAAATCTAGCTCAAATATGAGGCAAAGCATGTTAGTAAAAGACAAACAAGTAGGCACATCCAATACTCTCTTCCCAACAAACTTGGACATATCACATACCATATGTTCTTAGCTCTCTATTCTCTATATATAATGAGGAAACAATTTCATGGTTTTATAAACAAGTTGGTTTTGTTTTTGTAAGCCATCCTCACAAAAACTCCAACACCCCACACAGATCGTTGTTCCCGAACCCTTCGAATTTGCAGAGAAGAAATGGAGTCGCACGTGCCCATCAGCTGGACAAACAAGAAGCATGTGCAGTTCTTGAACACCATGGAGGCTTCCTTTGTGTGCTCCATGATTGAAAACAAGGGTCGCCTTGCTCGTCTCGATCGTTTCGTGCCGGACACCTCCGACTCGACCCTAGATCTGATCAAAACACCCCAGACAACCAAAAAATCTGGTAACTAATCTGGCTAGTGTTGGTTTAGTCGATCTTAATGTTGGTGTTTAACGCCTAAACACACTATACATGTAAAATGCCGATCGAATATGCGTTGAAGCTAATTAACTTGTTGATGATATTAGGTCCGGTACGCAGAATGGACGGCGGAGCTGTCAGAAGAACAAGGAGATTATCGTCGCAACCGTTCATTTCTTCGCAGCTGGATCAGGTTGATAATACTTCTGCTTGCTTTTTTACCACTAGGCAGATATTTTGCTTACTTTTACTTCTATCTTTTCTGGTTAGATCTTAAGCTTGTGTGTTAAGGTACTAATTTATGTAATTATCTCTCTGTACAGGTGGTTCCACAGTTTGAGATCGCACTGGTTGGTGATAAGGTCTTATGAGAGATGCCTAGGAAATTATAAAAATGAGAAACTTGCAGAGCCAAAATTATCCAAATAAAATGTACCAGTGGTGAGAGCTGGTTGATTTTTCAGGAGGCAGCAATTAGCTTCAGCCGTAATTTATTATTTGAGATCGGTGATAGCAGACCAAGTAACAGAAATGCCCATGTGTTGGGTACGTAAGCTTCAAGAATTCCAAGGATGGAAAGGACATTGATGGCAAAGTAAATCTGGAGGAAGATGGTAGTCGAACTTGATGCTTCCGGCAAATATCTCATCTTTTAGGATAGAGTTAGTTGCTTATGCCATAACATATGCTCCACGATGATGTAAAGTCGAACTTGATGCTTCCGGCAAATATCTCATCTTTTTGTTTCTTTTAAATGTATCATCATCATTTCATATCATCTTCATCTTCATCTTTTCTGTATACGATCTTTAAATAATTTCTCCCTTTTACAAGTAATTTATTGAAAAAAAAAATAATTAAACTTCCTATTAGTTTTTTGTTCTGGTTAAAGTAAGGGGAATTTGATTCTACACTCAAATTCACACTCCTTTTAGATTAAACCCATCTATAAGATTGTTTTAAGGGCAATGATATAGGGCCTCAATGAGGCCTAAGATTTGTGGCCTCAAATCCTAGGTGTCATGCCATGTAAGTAAATACGAATTTTATTTTCAATTCCACATAATAAATCTTGTCACGTCATACTATTGCAACACTAATTTTACCCTTTTATATTTCCTTCTAGATGTTAGGGGATGAATCAATTACATTGATGAATTAAATTAGGTGACAAAAAAAAAAAGATAAGCTATTAATTATGTATTAATTTAAGAGATATGTCTACAAATTCTTTGAAAAATATTTTTCTTCATTTAATTAAATTCTTTCCTATAAATTTTCTTTCCAAATAGCATCAATATAGTCAAGAAATAGGCATTAACTTTTCTTTTCAAATATTGATTAATTTCATAAAAAAAAATAGCATTAATAAATTGAATTTGGAAAATACGTATGTCTAAATTAAAAGGTAAGAAAAAATTCCAGCCATTAATTATCATCTACAAATCTAAATATAAGGGAAAAAACAATAATAAACTCAAATATAACATGTAAACCCGCTACATAAAGAGAGAAAAAAATGAACAAAAGAATATATATAATCATATGAATATGTATTTTTCACATTATATTTTCAAAATTTACAGGCCTAACAAACGTTAAATTCATATACATATATTATGCAAATTTATTGATCGAGTGTACGTGCAAATTTATTGACTAAATTACATGAATTTTTTTCTATTCTTGATTGAAGAAAAAAATTGTTGTTTAAATCTAAGCATGAGTGTAATGAAAAGGAAAAAAAAAAAAAAAACCAAAATAATTTTTTTTGAAGAAAGCTAAAATAACTTCTTTTTTTGTTTTTTTTTTTAAGAGAAGCCAAAATAACTTAGGTTCATTAGTTTTTGGAAGGATAATATGATATTTTTTTCAAGAATTACATGTCATGATTTGACAAATTGGTGATGTGTATAGGTGACATGACATGACACCTAAGATTAAGGCCACAAATCATTTTCCTTGTTTTAATATACACCCAAACCTATTAATTAGGTTTATCTAAAAAAAAAACCTATTAAATAGGGTAAATATTAAAACCCACTGTTGTTAACTGCCACCATCCCCAAACTTTTTGCAGATGCAAGTTTTGAAAGATTTGCTCAAAGACATCACTCAGAATTAATCAACTCTTCATTCCAACAATTGAAATCAATACCTGGGTTGGAGGTTACATAACCTCCACATTCAAAAACCTAATCTAAATCAATGCCTGCGTCAGAGGTTATGTAATCTCCACATTCAAAAGCTGGAATTATAGGTGCCTAAGTCATTCTCTGAATGATTTAGGTACAAATTGTGAACTCCCAGAATGATAGGTACCTAAATCATTTGCTTATGTTAAAACCCACAAGATGTTTAATGCCTGAATGATAGACAAAATTATGCAATTTTACCTATGGTTCATTCTACCTAAGTTATTTCCTTATTGATAGGTACAAATTGTGAACTCCTAAATGATAGGTACCTAAATCATTTGCTTATATTAAAACTCACATGATATTTAACACTTGTACGTATGATAGGAAAAATTATACAGTTAGGCCTATGGTTCATCTAGAAATACCAAATTAGCAAGTGAAAGTTAATGACGAGGGTGTTGGATTATTCTATTTCATTTCCGGTAAATGAGGTGAAATGAATATTTTACTAAAAAGTCAACAGCTATATTTGAGGAATATTTTACCTATTCAATTAGAAGGGTAAAAT
The DNA here is from genome assembly GCF_002994745.2 of Rosa chinensis. NCBI lineage: Eukaryota > Viridiplantae > Streptophyta > Magnoliopsida > Rosales > Rosaceae > Rosa > Rosa chinensis. The sequence continues at coordinate 64,131,511 of NC_037088.1, read as the reverse complement.
AGTCAAACTAAAAAAACATGCAAAATCATAATTATAGACTTAAAACCTATAAGAAAGGTTTAATTATGTATATGTGTGTAGATTAAAAAAAAAATTATAAGAATGGGAGCTTCATTTAGGGTTTTTTTTTAGCTTCAATTTTCCTAATACGAGCTTCATTTTTTGGGTTTTGTTTTTTCTCTAATTTTCTCAAGATAATATGGTCACGAATGCATAGGTGAGAGGTGATACACAAGTTCACAGCAACAAATTTGAACTTCTTTCTTATGATCTATAGAACTGAACTAGTATCTGTATTGCTTGAGATCATGGTGTTATATATATATATATATATATATATATATATATATATCATCAATGAAAATTTGAAATCAAAACATGCATGAGGCCATAATGTCATATGCTATAATTATATATCAACACTCTACAAGGAAGGTTGCCCAACCTCAAAAAAAAAAAAGTTGTCGAAGGGTAAATCAGGCATATAAAAAAACACAAAAAAATATTGATTATACATCAACACTCTACAAGGAAAGTTGCCTACATGGATTGGGTGTAGATTGATAGAAAAATGTGTCGGTTTTTCCCAATATCTCTTTAGAAAATTGGGTTTATATCTAATTTTTTCTAGTAAGGATATGAAATTATATCTCAGTCTCACTGGCTTGCAAACTAAACAGGTTTGACGAGGTTAGACACCGAACCGATGTTTAATGTAAAGTAAAATAACTAGATATAGATTTGACTCCAAGTTATTACATTATTGCACTAACTCATAAAGTGCTCGATAAAATGCTATCAACCGAACGGGTAGAAACTTCTAAAACGGAGGATAGAAACTTAGAAAGGGCTAGAGATGAGTCGCTGCTCCCCAACCCTAATGCCCTAACTTGTATCATACAGTTACAGGCCTTGTTCAAACCTAAGTGAGTGTCAAGCCCAGGCCCAAAAGGCCCACAGAGTCCAGAGCACACAAAGACCAATCTGAGCAGGGAAGCACAGAATCCCATTTTCTGTTCAACTTCTGAGAAGCCAAAACTTCCAAATCAAAGATCCCAGAGACTCCAACTTTGCTCAGGTCTTTGAAAACCCAGAACCAAAACCAAGTAGTAACACTAATTCTGAAGCCAAAACAAACAATGCTGGACCAATTCTTGACCTACAAGAATCTCATACTCCAGCTCTCACTCTCTCTCACCCTCACTCTCCTCCTCACCTTCCTCAAAATCCCCATCTTCTTCCTCCACAGCCTCCACACCTACATCCACCCCGATAACATCCCGCCCGGCGGAACCCGGGCCGCCATCCGCCGACCCGACTCGTCCGATTCTGGACCCGGGTCCAAACCCAACCCGGAGCTCCGAAAGAGAACCAAGTCCAAGTCCAAGAACACCCCGGCCTTCGATGAAAACAACGCCCAGATCTTCCGGCTCAAGCTCGACGAGGCCCACCTCCAGACCCGCCTCTATTTCCCGGACTACTCCAACGCCTTCACCTTCTCCTTCGTCGCCGTCTCTGCCCTCGCGCTCCAAATATATCTAGGTGATTCGCAATCGGATTCTGGAGTTCTGGTCAATGGGGTCTTCGTTCCGGTTCTGCTAGGGTTTACGGGGGTTTCGAAGCTGCTGCTGGTTCTTGCGAAGGTTTCGGCGGAGAAATCGGCGTCGAGGAGGTCGGAGAAGCAGTTGAGTGTGGCGCTGGGGGTTGTGGGGTTGGTGGTGGGGAGTGTAGTGTGCTTTAGATTTAGTCCGTCGGTTTTGGATTTTGATTTCGGGTCGGTTGATGGGAACGGAAGGCTGTTTATTGCAATTTTGATGGGGTGCTTTTCGGGTTTCTTGTTCATGCCTGCGGCGAAGAGTGCGAGGGCGTTTTGGCTCGGGACTGATCAGATTAGGTCCGATTTGTCGATGCTTTCGTGTGAATGGTTTGGGAGAATGGTGCTTTACTTGAATTCTGCTGTGGTTCTGTTTACGGTCTTGTTGTGGATCAATCCGTTTGGTGGAATGCTTGTGAACAAGAATGGGAAAGTTCGAAATGCAGAGGGTTTGATTGGGAATGTAGGGTTTTCTGCTTCGGATTTTGCTAAGTTTCGGCTTTGGTGCTTGCTGGTTTCGAGTTTTCTGCAGCTGGTTGCGTTGCGGCCGAATTTACAAATGTATTTGAATGAGGCATTGTTGTCTTGGTATCAGAGATTGCACGCTGGGAAGGTTCCTGACTTGGAGTTCAGTAGGGCTAAGGTGTTTCTGCACAATCATTACTTATGCCTCGTGGTTCTGCAGTTCCTCGCACCGCCAGTATTGTTGCTTCTGTTTCTTGGGCTGTCTCGGGTTGATGGCATCTCTCCAGAAGATTACCAATATGTTTGTAGTGTGCTACCCTGTTCTGCCTTTGTGAAAGAAGTGGCGGTCTTTATGGCTTGGTGGATTCTCTTTCTTTGGGCCGTTTATAGTTCAGCTACCGTTTTTCTGTATCGTCGCTGCATTTTGTACATGTCTTGATGACTTAGATGTGTTGTTTCAACCTTGAAGATTGATGATCCGTGAGTTGGTCTTTTGACGAATTTTGAGTGAAGAGTGTTGTGCTGGTTGTAACGGGATTGTCATTACTTAACACCATTTGTGATTTGACTTCAGGGCATAGAGAATAGAGAATCAGACACATTATCTGGTATATACTTGATCTCTCATGCTTATTCTGTTGTTATACGGACTTGAATCGTAGTTTGTATGCAGTTGTTCATTTTCCGTCCAATGTATTTGGTTAGAAGCGAATTTACCCATTGAGTTTCATCTATTGTATTTGTTCAACAATTATTGGAGCATGTTACTTCTCAATTTTGATAAACTGATTAGGCATGTCACAGGAAACGAACTTACATTCAAAATATTGCATTCTCTGGCTGGCTGTATATTCGAACATTTTCGCTTGTTAACTATCTCATCTAAATCCATTACAAGTTAAATCCAATTTGCATTAAAGAAGTGAACGCTAGGAAAGCCAAGCTGTGTATTTATACCTCTGTGTTACCCTTAACCTGTTTGTTCTTACTTATTGGCCTTATAATTATTGGACGTGCTGAGATGTGTTTGATTGGTTGTTTGAATCTATACAGGATTTGCTTATTCATTGATGTTATTTCTATTGCTTTTTTTGGACTGTAGATATTAATGATTGAGATTCTAGTCTCTCTTTGGGAAATTTTTTTTTTCCCTGTTTTTAATGCCTATGCGCCTATTGAATACTCTGTTCTAGCAACAATCTATATTCTTTATGACATCCTTCCCGGAAGAAAGAAAGAACTACATGACATATTAGAACCAGGAACAATCTACATTCTGTATGACATCCTTTTGGGAAGAAAGAAAGTACTACATGACATATTAGAAACCGAGAAAATATTACAAACAGTATCTAAACTAAGGCTTATTCTTAACTTCAATACATGATTATGCAAAATTATCACTTTGGTACCCCAAGTTTGAAGTCCGACCCAAGAATGGTACACGTCGTCCAGCACGGCGTTAACTAACTAACCACGTGACATATTTTGAGGGCCCTCATAGTTTGCCACGTAGCAAAGATTTAATGTTGTGATGGACGGCGTGTACTATTTTGGGGTTGGACTTTAAACTTGGGATACCAAAATGATAGTTTTGCATAGTCGGATTAGGAGTCGGCCTAACTTTGGGTACTGTTTGAAATATTATCTGTTAGAACCTCTGGAATATTGCTTGAGACAGCAATGTCATGTCATGCTATGTGGGGTGGCATTGGTAATGCTGCAGCTTTTTAACTGCGTTGAATTGAGAATGCGTGGTGGAGCCTCATAACGATTATTGAATTCGGCTTTAGCTATCAGCATTTTGACCATCTTCCGGTGTCTCTCGTATCTTCTGTGCGGTACATGATGCCAGTCGGTCTCATTGTTGCCTGAAAGACTTGTCCGCTTTGTATTCCAAATTCAACTCTGTACAGCTTCTGCCATTACTTGGAATTGGAAACACTTGGTTGATGGCTAGAGGTTCTTTTTTTCATCATTGAAAATTACTCCCTACTTACACTTCATACAAGTCCCTTTCATTCCAGGATTACTATTCAAAAAATTCCATCTCTCCTTTCAGATTCATGGACCGCCTACATCCGTGTTTTCGGCCATTATACACTGTCGTTTTTATATCATTAAAACTTTGGATCCGATATGTGGGGGGACCGAAATGCAATCCTCCAACGACGAGAAAGATCCTTCACCATTTTGGACCGATATCAGTGGTACCATTTTGTTCAGATTGGCATTTCTAGATGCAACAGATATCCATACAAACAACCCATTCACTGATTCACATCACAAAATTTTATCTTTCCCTACTGTTCACGTTTGTAGTTGGGAAGTAAATCCTATTCTCTTTTACCCAAAGGTAGAATATTCCCCATTGTTGTCACTTGTAACGTCGATTATTAACTGACTCATTGACCGTGCATAATTAAAAAATTGGACCGGCCGCCACAAGAAGAAAAAAAGTGCACAATATTTAAAGCTTCTTTAGTCTCAACCCACCTGATCTTTATCCTTAGGCATGAAATGAGGAGTCCCGTTCCCCTGGTCAGCTACTGACCAGGGATTATTTGCTCAACTACCGTCTGATTTCAATCGGATGGTTGACAGATTTCATTTCTGAAAAATCTAGATACATGTCAACCGTCCGATTGAAATCAGACGGTAGTTGAGCAAATAATCCCTGGTCAGTAGCTGACTAGGGGAACATCTCTGTGAAATGAGCCGAAATTTTTGATTGAAGAAGAGAATTTTCAATTCACCCAAATATACTTGCATCAACAAAAATAGATAATTAGATATTAGTAGTATTCACCTGATCAGTTGCTGACCAAACAATTTATACTCAATAACCCTAGATTTACATCCAATCAGTAGTGTTCACCTGGTCAGTTGCTGACCAAAGAATTTATGCTCAATAACCTTTAGATTTACATCCAAGGGTGGAAAACAAAACACCTCAACTTAATAATAATCTCTCTGCCATTGGATTTATATCCAAGGGTGGTTGAGCATTATTTTTTTGGTCAATAACTGACCAGGTGAACATTTTCGTACATCCAATAGTGGAAAACAAAACACCTAAACTTAATAATAATTCTCTCTGCCATTGGATTTACATCATCCAAGGGTGGTTAAGCATTATTTTTTTTGTCAATAATTGACCAGGTGAACATTTTTGATTAGATATTATTAATTATATTTTTTAATTATTAAAAAACTGTTAATAAATATTAACAATATACTAATTCATTTGCACCTATGTGTATAGAATAATTTCCTATGTTGCAGTTAAAACAAAAAAAGTAACTGCTGCGATGAAATTAAAGTTTCAGTTGATACTAGCCTCTCATTCGTTGCCACGTAGATACAATCGAAGAAAATTTGAGCCGGAAGTTTCTCGAAAACAGGACAGAGTGAGTGAGTTAGAAGTTTCCTGTGGTTTCCTCTGTTTTGTTTCCACACGATTATCGGTTTGCAACCAAATTCTCATCCTTTTTAAATCCCCAAAAGGAACCTTCTAGAACCAACAAACCCCCAAATTCCTCTCCCAATCTTCTCCAAGATTTTCATCAATTACTAGTTTAAGGATTTGAAGATTCTGATTTCTGATTTCGAGTCTGTTTTTCATATCATAGAAGCGGCGGTTGTTATGGCTCCTCCGCCTACGGTGGAGCAGAACGGCGAGTCCACCTCCGGCGAGTCGACGCAGCGAGGCTCTCCGACGCCGTTTCTGAGCAAAACGTACCAGCTCGTCGACGATCCCGCCATCGATGACGTCATCGCCTGGAGCGGCGACGGATCCAGCTTCGTGGTGAAGAACCCCACCGTGTTCGCCAGAGATTTGCTGCCCAAGTATTTCAAGCACAACAACTTCTCCAGCTTCGTCCGGCAGCTCAACACCTACGTAAGATTAATTTCCACTTACAATCCTTCAATTTCAATTCGTGATGACTCCTGATAGTTTGACAGTTTGATTCGTTGTTATCGGTTTTTGATTTGATTTGATTTTCAGGGATTTCGGAAGATTATACCTGACCGGTGGGAATTCTCCAACGACTGCTTCCGCAGAGGCGAGAAGCGGCTGCTCTGCGAAATACAGCGGCGGAGAATCACGCCTCCGGCGGTTGCTCCGGCAGTGATTCCGGCGAAACCTATCACCTCCCCGGCGAACTCCGGCGAGGAGCAGGTGACTACTTCGTCGAGCTCCTCGCCGCGGCCGAGGATTCCGTGGCAGCTGGTGGAGGAGAACGAGAGGCTGAGGAAGGAGAACCTCCGGCTGACCAAGGAGCTGGCGGAGATCAAGTCTCTCTGCCACAACATCTTCTCCCTGGTGTCGAATTACGCCTGTAATAAGCCACCGGAGGGCGGTTTAGGTGAGTTGACACAGCTGAGTTTGATGCCCGGGGAGCGGTTTTCCGGCGGGGAGACGAGTCCGAAGATTTTCGGGGTGGAAATCGGAGCGAAGCGGGCGAGGGAGGAAGGCGGTGGAGGCGATGAGGAGACGGATCTACGGCTGCGGCAACCGAGCGGTGGTGGCGTTGTGAAATCAGAGCCGTCGGATGTGGAGTATCGTGAGAAGCCGTGGCTGAAGCAGTGCCACAGGGCTAATCAGAGGGTGTGTAATTGATACGTAGACTTCACATGTTAGAAGGGGAAGAGAGACAAGGATTGATGCACGTGTGAAGATTTGGTACACGTGCGTCTTCAACCTACTTTCTTCTTTTGCTTTTAGAAGAAAAAAGGATTTTACTTTTTATGTTTTGGTTGTCGTTTGATCTCTGGCTCTGGTAGCTTCCATGATTCAGCACATGTAATCTTTTAGCAAAGAGAATAGTGAATTATGAATGGAAGATAATTTTACTATACTGATTGGTACTGCATCAGAACACAGTTCTCCAATTCTCTAGTCTCTTTGAGGCGGTGGATGTTATCAGTAAATTTTGTTACAAGATAGGTACGTGAAAAGTATCTACCAGTTTTGATGGAGGAAATGAAGCTGGTAGGGACTTTACATTATGGTAGAGTTATTTTCGAAACAGATGTCTATTGCTAGCATAAGCTATTAAGCTTTAATACAAGAAAGGTCCAATTCGTCAAACGAGAGTCGAGCAAAAGGGATATCACATTAAGTGATTATAATCTTTAAAACAAGAAATTTCATAATTAATTTTTGTTTTTTAAGTAAAAATTGAAGAATTTATATTTGACACTCGTTAAAGTAATAAATTTAAACTAGCATTTATCTACACATGCTCTGCATGTATATGTATTTTTCTTTTTAGAAAAAAAATAAATAAATAATAATGGATGAAAACAATTATTGCAGAGAGAGGCTAGTGGGAGAGAAAAGTGGAATTTGTGGGATTTATTTTGTTTATTTTTTTAATAAAAAAATAATTTGCAATTGTCATAATGACCATTGCGATTTAATTAATTCTCAAAGTATTTTAATGTTTTAGGGTCATTTTTGTAAAAATTTTGATTTTGACTAACAAACCCTCTTCTCTTAATAATAGTATAGATACTAATCACTAAAGTTAGATATTTGAAAGTTTTTTTTTTATTATCAAAAACAATTTAAAGGTATCTTAAAATAAAAAGATGGTAAAGTTTAAAGTTAGTTTTTCACTTTTTCTTTAGTCAATTTTTTTTAAGGTATCTTAAAATCATATTATGAATTTGCTCTTGTTCCACGTGGCGAAAGATGTTTATCTACCAGTCTCAATTTTGTTTGGAGTAAAGAAAGAAGAAACCCCATCAAATTTGTTCAAATTCTTTTGTGTCATTCCTTCTTCATCCTTCCCAACCTCACTATACACGGCATTGTTAGCTTTCGCTTTTATTGACATGGACATGCCTACCGTTAATCACACTTGCTTTGAAGTGGTATACGAGGATAGTAAAAGTTTTAGTCTCTCTTTTCTTTTGCTTTCCGTCCCAAAATCTTTTTCTAGGATAGGAAAAGAAACAGAGCTGCCTCTCTTCGACTGTGAAAACTGAATGTCATTGGTATCGTAGCAATTGGGTCTCCACTCTCCAATACTATGCAGAAAAGATCTAAAAAAAAGAAAAGAAAAAGAGAGGGGGGATAGAGCATATATGAGATCAATGCAACAGCAAATCATGTTTTCTTTGGTGTGAAGTACCTTCGAGTTTAAGGCCTACTAACTTTTTTCTATGCAGGGACAATCCACGCACGAGCCTCAAAATAGCATCATAAGAAATGAAGAAAACAAGTAAGAAATAAATGGTGACAATGAATCTGAAAAACTCAGGCTTGTGATCGATACGAGTTCATCATCACTTGCAACAACAATCCTATTATCCTCTTGACCAAGGAACTTCAACAATTCAAACATGGTAAGTCTGCTTGCGGCTTATCAATAAAGGCATACAGAAGCAATCTGCAGAATTCGAAACATTGGTCTGCTTTGAATACGCGTACTGTACAACTGTATGTGCAAGTGAAAAGGACCGTAAACTTAAAAGCTTGTTCTTGCAATTGAAACAAGTAGTAAGGAGGAATATGAAACTCTGGCTCCGGAATGATTAGATTAGCAGATTAGAAGCAGTACAGCTTAAAATCCCAAGTACTCCCTAAAACTACTTTACAACATCATTATTATACAAGATCATCATTATATTATGACAACAAGCCTATCACCCTCTTGACATAACAGGAAGTCTGTCGGTCTGCCCTTTACTCATCATCTTTCATCCCTTTAAGGATCTTCAGCACTTGAAGCATTGTAGGTCTGCCGGCAGGGTTGTCACAAAGGCACACACAAGCAATCTGCAGCACTTGCAACATGGCCTGCTTCGATTCCGCACCGAGTACCAAGGGGTCAAGAACATCAGCAGTTTGCCCCTTCTTGACCTTCTGAAGCACCCAGCCGACCAAATTTCCGCCTTCCTTCTCTTTGAAGTCTGGTCCAGTTGGCTCTTTTCCGGTTACCAATTCAAGCAGTATCACACCAAAACTGTAGACATCTCCCTTTTTAGTCGACCTCCCACTTTGTCCATACTCTGGTGGAATGTAGCCAAATGTCCCGGCAACATCAGTTGTGATATGAGTCTCGCAGTCACTGATCAGTCTTGCAAGTCCAAAGTCTGCAACCTTTGGCTCAAAGTCTTCATTAAGTAAGATGTTGCTGGCTTTAATATCCCTGTGAATGATGTGGGGGATTAGTTCATGGTGAAGAAATGATAGGCCTCGCGCTGCACCCATTGCAATTTTGAAACGTCTGTCCCAATCTAGGACGTCAAGAGCTCCCATCCGATTTCTCAGCCACAGGTCTAGGCTCCCATTCACCATGTATTCATAAACAAGGAGCTTCTCCTCACTGATAGAACAGTATCCCAGTAATGAAACGAGATTTTGGTGCTTCACCTTACCCAGGGTTTCCATTTCAGCAATAAACTCTCGGTGACCCTGGGTTTTATACTCACTCAGCTTCTTAACTGCAACTGTTTTCCCATTGGACAAAGTGGCCTTGTACACAGTTCCGAAGCCTCCATCTCCAATAATGTTTGTCTTGCAGAAATTGTTTGTAGCTTCAAGGATATCCACTAAAGTTAGTTTCAGAAGAGGCTGCTCAAACATGGCCATATTGATGCTCAGAGGCTCCTTTGGTTGGCTGTTACCCAGGAAATAGAGATGATGATCGATGAAACTCTTGAGCTTGCTGTCCTCGCTTTCTTCAAGATCGTTTTGCCGGCTACTTCTTGTAACCCATCTGATCAGACCCACGACCGCTGCAAGAGAGATCAGAGCACTTCCAACGACAATTGCTGCGAGTCCCCAGGCATTCAGCACAACTGATTTGTCTAAGCTTTTGACTCGGCAATCTAAATTCGAACTTCTCCCACATAATTTTCTATTACCAACAACAGATACTTTTGAAAGGTCCCTGCAAATTCCACTCCTGGGAATCGACCCTTCCAAACCATTTTCTGCCAAATTCAAGTAAACCAGACTGGTGAGGTTGCATACCTTCTCAGGAATCTGTCCAGATAACCGGTTACTAGAAACATCAAAGTACTCGAGTTGCACCAGATTCCCAAGGTCTGGAGGAATCTTTCCCCTAAACAAATTTGCATGAAGATCCAAATATGACAAGTATGACAGATTTCCCAAAGAAGGCGGCAATTCACCAGTAAGGAAGTTGTTGCTCAAGTTGACAGTTTCAATCCTCCAAGCCATAGAGTTTGAGAACAGCTCATCTATTCGACCAGAAAGCCTGTTCTCTTGCACGTACAACCCTCCCAGATTCTGCATGCTTGAAAGAGAAGAAGGAAGCTCACCATCCAGCTCGTTAGAACTCAAATCTAAGTGAGTTAACTCTTTCAGGTTCCCAAAACTTGTTGGTACAGCACCTGATAACTTATTACCAGTTAAATTCAGCTTCACCAAACTGCCCAAACGACCCAAGCTTGCTGGGATGGTGCTTGTAAGCTGGTTATTTCCCAGATATAAACCTTGAAGCTTGGGGGAATCACCTAACTCTGGAGGAATGGAACCAGTAAGCATATTCCCAGACAAATCCAAGGTTGTGAGATTTGTTAAGCGCGAGAGTGATCTTGGAACTCCACCAGAGAGCATGTTGTTGCTGATCAACAGATTAACCAGAGCGACACAACTGCCCAGGTCTTCGGGTATAGGGCCAGACAGTCTGTTGTAGGAGAGATCAAAGACCCCAACATGCTGAACAAAGCTCAAATCGGGGATGGTCAGCTGCCGAAAATAAAGTGATGGCTTTGAAGGGATTGGCCCGGACAGATCATTGTGGGAAAGGACCAGACACTGTAACTCAGGAAGGTCCGCAATCTCCTCCGGTATAGAGCCATTGAGATGGTTGCTCCCCAAGTCAAGTGTGGTGAGTTTGCAGAGGCTAACCTCACTCGGAATCTGCCCCTCAAGGAAATTAGAGTTCAGGTTCAGAACAGAGAGAGTACTCAGGTTCCCTATCTCCTTAGGAATGGTGCCCTTCAACTGGTTGTTACTCAGAACAAGCCTTTCCAATGCAGCAGCATTGCCAATCTCCTTGGTGAGAGAACCCTTCAACTGATTATTAGCCGCCGAAAATTCCATCAAATTAACAGAGCTCCAAAGGCTAGTAGGTAATTCACCAGTAAAGTTGTTTGAATCAAGGTCAATCGCCATCAGAGGAAGCTCCGAAAGGTACTCAGGAATCGAACCACCAATCTGATTATTCACCAAATTCAACTGAGTAAGGTTCCTACACCCCACAAATGTATTCTCAATGGTTCCAGATAGGAAATTACTATCCAGATCAATCTCCAAAAGCGAAACCGCATTGCACAGCTCTTCTGGAATTGCCCCACTCAACAAGTTGTTGCTCAAGCTAAGATGCATGAGCACAGAACAATTCCCAATCTCAGGAGGAATCCTCCCTGAAAACAGATTGCTCGAAAGCAAAATCGCCTCAGCCTGACTCCACTTCCCAAGCCAAGCCGGCAATGACCCGGAAAGCTGGTTCTTCTCAGCCGAAAACGTCAGCATTGGCAGCTCCGAAAGCTCCTCCGGCAACTCCCCGGAAAGCGAATTAAACGAAAGCATCAAAGTCTTCAAATTCCTACACTTTCCCAGCTCGGCAGGGACAAACCCACTGAGCTCAGAAAACACCAAGTTCAATATACTCAGCTCTCTCAACTCCCCTATCTCTTTCGGTATAGAACACCTCAAAGGGTTGTGAGAAAGATCAAGCTTACTCAAAGACTTCAGCTTGGACAACTCCTCCGGCAACGGACCGGTTATAGAACACGCCGGAGAGAAAAAATTCTCCAGCATTGAAAGGTTTCCGATTTCTTTAGGCAGTGGACCAGAAAAACGGTTCACCCCAATGTAGAGGTCAGTGAGGTTTCTCAGGTTACCGATTTCCGGTGGGATTGAACCGGAAAAGGAATTGTTGGATATGTCCAATGAAGATAAAGACTGAAGCTTTTGAAACAGAGATAAAGGTAGAGAACCAGAGAGGAGGTTGTTACCCAAGTCCAAGTACTGAAGCCCGGTCAAGTTCCCAATGTGGGCCGGGACTTCTCCGGCGAGCCCATTTCCGGAGAGCTCAAGAGTCTGCAGCCGGGACAATTTTCCGAGCTCCGGCGGGATTTTTCCGGCGAGCGAGTTAACGCTGAGTTTGAGGGTCTGGAGCTGAGTCAGGTCACCGAGTTGGGCTGGAATTGGGCCGCGGAGGAGGTTGGAGGAGAGGTCGAGGACGGCGAGGTCCGGGAGAGAGAAGAGAGAAGGAGGCAGTGGGCCTCTGAGGCCCAAATTGGGTAGGGTGAGTGAGTTGACTCGGCCAAGTTGGCATGAGACGCCGACCCAGTTGCAGACTGGAATGGAACCCCTCCATGAGCTGAGAATTTCTGGGTTTTCGAGGCCAATTTTGAAGGAAATGAGGGCTTTTGCTTCTGGGTTTTCTTCAACTATGGCTGCAACGGTGATCAGAAGCCACCCAAATGCTAAGAGTAAGACCGCTAAAGGAACAGACTTTATCGACTCCATCAGAATTACAGAGAGAAAAAGAAATGGGGTCTGGGTTTTCAGAGTGATATGGAGCTTGTAAGAGAGAGAAGGTGAAGAAGAAGAAGAAGAAGAAGAAGCTTGAACGCCATTACTGAGTGGAGTGAGTGTGTGGAAAAGCCACTGGTATTTTAATAAGGGTTTAAGAGAGGCATGCAGCTCACGTGACTTCATTTCCGTAACGGCAAAGTTTAGGGTTTGCATACAAACCCCTACTTTGACCTAAGTTTCAAACCTCCAGGGCCTTGAATACTTTATATTCTGAAATTTGCCCCCATTTTGATTCTACGAAAGTCTAAATATGATAATAGTATGGTATAATAGTAATCCTTCACATGGCGGTCAGAAAATCCGGGTCTTGTCTTTTTCTCTTAAAATAGGGGATCTGCTTCTTGGGTTTATCTGCGTCTTTCTTTTTGTTATTCTATTTTGGATTTAGTGCATTACAGATTAGGGACTAGATTTTGGTGGGTTTAGGACTTTGGAAGCTTTAGCACTATGTATGGATGTAGGGTGATGAGAATGTGATTCCTATGACCTTTTAATCATTTTTGAAGGTGGAGGATTGGTGTATGGTGTTAAACTATTACTTCGTGCGTTTAAAATTTTGAAAGCTCGAAAAGCATAGAAACGAGCATAGAATGTAATTGAGTAGTGACATAATTAACTAATTATGTGTATTAGTGTAGAATGTTAAACTAGTTTAAAGTCATAAAAGTGCAATAAGACATAGAAACAAGCATAGAGAATGTGATATTGTGATTGAGGGGAATGAACCGGTGTACCAGTGGTAACTGGGCCCATAAGAATCTTATACTATCTCTTGTTTGTTTATTCATGAGGGCCAATTCACAAATATTTTAACTCTTTTGGTGCTAAATTGACATAATGGAGCCTGCAAAATTTGGGTCTTAGTGCAAATATGAGAAATGTGGGGAGTAAGATAGGAAACATGATTTTTGTGAGTCATCCTTGCTCATTAATGAGTGAGAAGACAATCAAGACACTATGATGCTAAACGCCAAAAGGTTCACAAGGGAAAAGAAAATGTTAGAAGTTACCATATGGGGAAAATGTGACCCTTGAAAATTGCAATGTAAATTTTATGGGGAAAACCATTGACTGCTCCAAGTTATTACTTCTTGAATTCAAAACCGAAAAAAAAAACAAAAAAAGTCGTGAACACTTCATGTTGAGTAAGAACTGCCCTTTCTAGCGTTTGCCAAGAATTATGCAACTTTTCAACATAACGTCTAGTAATCGAGCGACACAAGCACGGGGTTTTTCTCCATCACAAACCATTCGATCGTTTTCCACTCACATGTGAAATGAGATTAAACGTACAACACTTTTTATTTCTTGTATTGTACATTTGATTCTTACGTTGTAACAATCTTGATGATCAGTCGTAAACTTCATTATGTTTTCAATACACATATTAAAGTTTCATAACTTCAATCACTAGCACAATAACTTTTCAAGGTTTCATAACTTCAATCGCTAGCACAATAACTTTTCATATTAAAATTGAACCTCTTGCATATAACTTACAACCGGCTTTTCACTCCATGACAAAAGTTTGGATCAATTGTCAATCTCTTTAGGCAATAACACATTGAATATATATAAACCATTTCATTGAGTTCTTAGTGATAAATTTCGATTAACCGTTTAATCCAGCAATCTTCATGGCATTCCACTAGAACAAAATAAAATTACTTTTTTCAAAATCAAAATTCGACAAAGAGATTTGTAATGATATTTTGTTTTCATCACTTTGGGTCAGTGAGTCCAGGAACCTGATTTTCTCCTGAGCTGTGCCTTTAAATCTCAAGTAAAGTGACAAAAACGCCCTCGAGAGTCGAGAGTGACGAAGTAGACTTTGGGCAATGAATAGCAGCTCTGCAACCTCCGGTTCATGTTCATGGCAGAGAGGCCTCGATCGTGGTCGTTTTCGTCATTTACAAATCTGTAATATTAGCTTCTCGGTTTGTTTCCTAGCTTACAGAGCATGCACTTCAGATGGAGATAGAGATTTGATGAGACTTGAAAGTAGTAAAGTTGGGGAGGGCCATTACCTGTGCTGTCCCTTTCACCAGTAAGCAGAGACAAAACCCATAACATGAACTTTCTCTTTTCTGATGCCCTGACACATTTCATTTTCGTCCATAAAAAATTTCCATTTCGGTTATCTAAAATCGTCCCTCTTATTCTTTACTTTCAAATTTCAATTTCGTTTTTGGTGGGAGAAATCAGAAATGTCACAAATGTGCATTACCAAGGTTTTGAAAGGTTTTTTGTGTATACCTTGGGCTCAAATCAGGATGAGAAAGTCGAATTTTCCCTAAATGCAACATAAAAGCATTTTGTTGAAAATACTGACATCTTTATAAGTTAGACATCGTTTATGGAAATATATAACTATTTTTCAATAACTCGTGAATTAAATGTGTGAAGCTTCGTTTTGTTTCATTACTTGAGTGAACACGTCATAATGTATGTAGTTGCTAACAACTCTTCTGTAGTCTTCCTATAAGTATGAAGGGGCAACAAATTGCAAAGTTTAGATCTATAATTTTCCTTAAATTGTTTTATAATCTTCATAATATGGATGAGCAATACATATTGAAGTTTACATCTCTATAATCTTCCTTTATTTCCCTTTCAAAACTTTAAATCTGTGTGCAATATTGAGACAAACAAACACTTGGATGCATCCTAGGCTGCTAGCCCAAAAATGACGAAAAAGAATAAACTTTTTGCTTGTTTGCTCAGGGAAAGCTGCTAAAGCTTATAGCTAGAGCCATTAGAGGTATAACTGTTCCCTTGTCCTCATGTAATCCCTTTTTCAGTTTTTCCTCATGAAAAATATTGGACTGGTAATGTCAGTACCACACTGTACCCTCAACTGAGCTCCAATGGTGGCCCATCCCATCTTTATTGGTGTACTTCATTGCAGATCTGCTACAGAAAGTAACAACCAGAGCCCTACTTACGAATAGAAATGCCTTCTGGGTTTGGGACCAAAATTTAAAACACCCAGAAGCCACCACATGTTCTTGTTCATTATTTCTCTTTGAAACTTGTGATACTTATTTTTCAATTATTTTGTGCTGCAGAAAAGCTGAGGAGCAGATTACATCATATATAATTATATATCCATAATTTCAAATTTATGAAAATGAGAAGCTTTGTAATATAGGGTGTTGTATAGTGCTAACAAGTATTGAAATTTTTGAATCGAGAGTCAATTAAATTAGTTAATTTTATCGAGACTTACGAGTCTACAATGGCTAATCTAAAACTCTCGCTGTGGAATTTGAACACTCCAAAAACAGTATAGACTTAAGCTGGTAATAGTACTGGGTTTGACCAAAACACACGGGATGCCACCACATAATTTTTCAATTATTGTTAGTTGCATAAATGCTGAGTAACACTAGCACAAGACAGATTATATTATACATGAAAATTGAAAGCCTAGTAATAGCTGCAAATTCACAGCTGGGGACGTGGGGTTGCTTAAGAAAGCATAGAAGGCATTAATAACTGAAAGACATGTTTTGGGGATTGTAATAGGAACAGTGATGGGTAAAAATTACGTACACGCTTATTAGTTTTAGGGAAATTTCAGAGAAGGTTTTAATGTGGCGTTTGGGAGTCTGTGAAAGTAGAAATGCCAGAAATGGAGGATGGAGAAAGATTTGTGAAGTGACCTTGCTTGGAGACAGTAACTAAATGGATTTTCCCAAAACAAAAGTTACCACTCTGAGTAGTGTTAGTGCTTCTGATGCTCTTCGTCATAAGCAATGATACAGGTCGGCATGGCGTTTTGGATTGGGCATCTTTTGGGTTGAGTAATGTGAAGAAGTTAGTACTGGCAGTAGCAAAGTGATACTTATGCAAGAAGACCAGAGATTCTCTGCTCTCTTTTTTTTGTTTCTGGGTGGTGGGTGATGGATATTTCATTGATGATTGCTTTGAATTTTCTCTTTTTCTTGTGTTTTGGAAGCAAGTTGGTTTGTGGTTAGGAAAATTGATTATTGTGTAACCCCCTGCACCCAAATTTTAATCTCGAAAGCCTTGTCACCAAGAGTGAGTGAAGGAATTCCAAATGTGAGTCCGATTAAGAATGTTAAACGAATAGTTTTCGTATTTGACTTGTGTATCTGATCATCTTCTTGTGTGGAAACTAATAAAATTATCACATAATAATTTTTTAAGTATCTGATCATCTTCTTGTGTGGAAACTAATAAAATTATCACATAATAATTTTAAAAAGTTATTATGTGATTGAAAAGTTATAAGCAGATTCTAAAATGATAATCACATTGGTTTGTGGAGAATAGCTATTACACCACTTTAATAGTCAATACTATCAACATTTTGCTTGATAAGTTTTCTTGTAATTTAGGGTTTAGGGTCTGCAAGAAAACTTTTCGATGAACTGCTATCTCCTACCTAAAGGCTTATGTGATGATTTGCATCAATTGTGTGCTCAATTTTTTTGGGGTGATACAGAGGACAAGAGGAAGATCCATTGGAGGTCTTGGGATAGGATGTGTCTTACTAAAGCAGAGGGTGGAATGGGTTTTAAAAACCTATATGCTTACAATTTGGCTATGTTAGCAAAGCAGGGGTGGAGGCTAATTTCGAATCCTTCTTCTTTAATTGCTAGATTGTTTAAAGCTTGATATTACCCAAATTGTTCTTTTTGGGAGGCTGATACGGGGGAGTCCCCATCTTTCTCTTGGAGGTCCATTTTGACCAATAGACCGGTACTGAGAGCTGGAGTTCAGTGGAAGGTGGGTACATGACAGCAGATTAATATATGGAAGGAGAATTAGATACCAGATGTGCCTGATGGTACCCTAGTTCGACCGGCTCATTGTGAAATTGATAATGTGGCTGAATTGATAGATGGTGCCTCCAGGACGTGGTCTGCACAGGTACTTCATTCTTTCTTTGCTCCTAATATAGTGGACAAAATTATGTGCATTCCTTTGAGTCGCAATGTGAGAAGTGATAGAATAACCTGGAAATTGGAGAGAAAAGGATTTTATTATGTGAAGAGCGCTTATTGGGTGGCTCGGGATATTGTGTTAGATAATTTGTGGGCTTCAACATCTGTGGGGGATCCTTTTGAGTTGCTTTGGAAGGCTTTATGGCATGTGATGCCGCTTTTGGGAAGCGCATAATTTAACCCTGAAATATCGTTAGTAGTATAAGCAAATAGAGATCGTTCTATCCGGGGATTGAGGGTACACTTGTAATTGTGAAACAAATAAAGAAAAGTATTATTTACAAAAATAAAATAAAGAATATAAATATATACAATTGTATAAACAAATAAAGAATTAAAATAATAAAGTATTATTTACAAAAATAAAATAAAGAATAAATATATACAAGTAAACACAAATAAGGGGGGATTAGGATTCTTAAAATTAAAATTAAAATAAATAAAATAAAGAAAATGTAAAAACATATATACAAGGGTGGAACGCAAGGAACAAAGATCAAAATCAATTCCATGTAATCAAATTCGATTCAAACCCTATAATTGTTCTTCCAAGTCATGAGAGATGAGTTGATCATGTGAAACATTCGAAAGCAAATGATTTCCCATATTTTACTTTTCAATGCTAATTAACCTAAGCGAAAGCACCTAGATTAATCCTATCAAACATGCAATCAAGCCCTAGAAAGCTAGTCAATCATGACATGTTCAACGCAATAGACATAGAGAAAGGCTATCAACTCAAGTGTACAACTTAGTTATGGAAAAGTCCACCTAATTGCAATCCTCTTCAATTAAATTCGATTCTTGTCCAGAACCTTTACTACTTTTGATTCAAGTTACACAAAACGAAAAGTCGATTTCATGTTCTTAAATCTAGCACCAATTACATGCAAATCCTATAAGTGTCGACCCAAATAAGATAAACATATAAAAGTTTTCTGTAAAGCAAATTTAATCGAACAAACTCACATAAGCAACTTAGAATCACAATTATAGAATTCGAAAACTTTATTTAAACATAGAAATTGGGCTTAAACTTTGCCCTAAACATTATTGTTAACTAGAAACAAGTTCATACGAAATCAAACAAGGAAACCAAAAAGATTACAAGGAAAAGGAACGAATTACACCGTGAGTGGAGATGGAGATGGAGAGCTAGATGGTTGGATCTTGAATCTTGGAAGCAAGCCTTCAAGGTGGATGATGGAGGATATGATCTTCACGGCTCCTTCTTCTTCTTCCTCTCCTTGCTTGAAAATGCAGAACTTTGCAACTAGAGAATGGAAAAGGAAATGGAGAGACAAAGAAGATGAGATGGATGAAGGAATTTGTGGGAAAATGGAAAGGAAATGGTGAGACAAAGAAGATGAAATGGATGAAGGAATTGGTGACTAAGGAAAATGGAGAGGAAATGGTGAGACAAGAAGATGAAATGGATGAAGGAATGTTTGGGAAAATGGAAAGGAAATGGAGAGACTAAGAAGATGGAATGGATGAAGGAATGTGTGTGGGAAAATGGAAAGGAAATGGTGAGACAAAGAAGATGAAATGGATGAAGGAATTGGTATTTTGAGAGTGAGAGGAGAAGTGTATTTATAGCCCAAAAAATGATGAATGGAGGGTGGAGATGAACATAAATGAAGGGCTAGATATGTTAGACAAATTTGTAAAAAATATCTTCCCACATGTTTATCACTTGTTCAACTTGAATTGATTTTCCTCCTCAAGATTTTCCACTTAGTTGCAACTTTGATTTTCCTCCTCAAGATTTTCCACTTGCTTGCAACTTTGATTTTCCTCCTCAAGATTTTCCACTTGGTTGCAACTTTGATTTTCCTCCTCAAGATTTTCCACTTGGTTGCAACTTTGATTTTCCTCCTCAAGATTTTCCACTTGCTTGGAGGTCCTAAAAATAGAAACTAATAAGAAAAATAGAAACTTTCCTAAAATGAAAAATGGCAACTTACTAAAAATGATAAATAGAAACTACAAAAATATAAACTTTCTACAAATAGGAACTTTCCCAATCAAAGAATGGAAACTTTCCTAAACAGGATTTTAATAAGGAAATAACGTAAGAAATGTAGGGAAATGCAGTTAAAACGTCGCATTAAAATGCTCCTATCAACATGCTAAGGTACCAGGGAAAGTTAATATTTGTTTATGGCGGGCATGTAATAATTTATTGCCTACACGGGATCAATTAACTACTAAAGGGTATACAGGAGAGTTGGGCTGTTTGTTGTGTTCTCAGTTCTCACCCATATGAGGATAGCAGACATGTCTTTTGCGCTTGTACTGTGGCCAAAGAGATTTTGGGTGCTGCTCCTTTTAACTTGCCTATATATATGTCACCCTCCTTTAGTTTCAAAGAGTGGATGTTAGAACAGGCAACCACCATGTCTTCTGATATTTTTGCAAAGCTTCTTATGACGGTTTGGGCATTGTGGAAGAATCGAAATGAGAAATTATGGTTAGCTAAGTCTCAAAGTGCAGTCGCTCTTTCTTTGGGTACTATGGCTTGGTATGAAAGCTTCTTACTTCATAGGTATCCTAATGGGAGGAAGACAAAAGGTCGTGCCCACCAGTTCTGGAAGGCACCAACAGCAGGTATTCTTAAGTTGAATACTGATGGTACCTTTTTGTCATCAGTGGACTCTGGTGCCGTAGGAGGCGTCCTAAGGAATGATCAGGGTGGCTTTGTTGCGGCTGTGATGCATCAGGTTAGTCATGTTACAGCAGCAGTACACATTGAATTGGTGGCTATACGAGCAGGTATGGATTTGTGTCAAGCTATGATGGTTGATTAAGTTATTATTGAAAGTGATTGCTTAGTTGCCATCCAAGCAATAATCTCCGAGGTGCCTGATATGTCTATTTATAGTCCTCTCATTGAGGATATCAAAGTAGGTGCAAGGGTGTTTCAGGATATATCTTTTGTACATGCTCCTCGTTCTGTAAATTGTGTTGCTCATCGGTTAGCTAGTCATGCCTTTGAAAATGAAGGCTTTCATGAGTGGTTTGCTCCAGCTCCAGAGTTAATTTTGGATGCAATTATGTACGATTGTAATCATTGTAATTGATTAATAAAAGTTTGCAATTTTCTTTCAAAAAAAAAGTTTTATTGTAATTAATTGGTAGTCTCATTAAAATTTAATGTTTTGTTTTAAAAATCAAAACTACTAAATAGTATTATTTAAAGTTAGCCCGCATATGCAACTGCAACAACATATATTATAGATGAAGAGTTGTTGATTATATTGTATCTTCTCAAGTTTGTGCATCGCACAAATGTGGTGTGGGCAATGAAGAGTAGCAAAACCAAGAAGATAAAAACACTGCTTCACTATCACCTCTGCAATAGTATTTAGTTGGAGAAATATTTTTGGCTTAGATATGTGACAATCAGAAAAGGAAAAAGAATATTCAATTGATCAGTTTCCAAATTCTTATTGGAGACGTACAAGTTAGTTTTCCTATTTGGTCCATGAGTTGCAAATATAATATGTATTTAATTAGGATATTTCCTTATTATGTAGGATTTTATGTATAGTTATTATCTTATTCCAAGTAGGCTAGGGAACTTCGTCTATTATCTATAACTAGAAGGAGGGAGGATTTCTTTCCCTAAACTTCTTCTAGGTTTCAAATTATGGGATTATCAGATTGGACAGAACTGCCTAAGAACCTATTGGATTTAGTTTTACAAAGATTACAGTTACCATCAGATTATGTGCGGTTTAGTGTTGTTTGTATGTCGTGGAACTCAGTAGCAAAGGATAATTTAAGAAGACATACTAGGCTAACTGGTCCTCCAATGCTCCTGACTTATACGGGCAGAGAAGAGACATGGAATTTATGTGACATGAGGAATCAGAAGGTTCTTGATTTCCAATTGAAATTACCTAACACAAGGTTTTGTGGGTTTTCTATGGGATGGTTGATAACTATCGATGAGAATTTCATAGTAACCCTGATAGAGCCGTTCTCAAGAGTTATAGGGAGGGGAGAGAAAAAAAATTCAGTGATTCGCCTTCCACGACTAAACCCTCCTGGGATTAATGAAGGAATTAGGACTGTATTATGGGATAAAGATCATGATTTTTTTGTCTTCAAGGCTATAATTTCTACAGACCCAATATCAAATGCAAATGGTTGCATCATTGTGGTCATATACGAGGATTCGACGCAGTTAGCTTTTATTAGACTCGTTAAAGACACAAAATGGACTTATATTGATTCAAATATTTGCAATATTAAGGATGTTGTTTATATTGAATATAAATTATATGCCGTTGATGTTACGAACCGACTTTTTTCGTTTGACATTACTACTAGCCAATTCAACTTTACATTGGTTGCAGAAGGTTTTAATCGACCGGGAGAATTCTTTAAGACATATCTAGTGGAGTCAAGTAATCATAAAGAACTATTGATGGTTCATAGGTATATGCGTTATCTTCGCCGACGACACCAGCCACGTTTGACAAAAAAGTTTATAGTTTTCAAATTTGACGCCGACAATCATAAGTGGACCGAGATAAACACTTTGGGTGATGTTTCGCTCTTTGTGGGGGACTCTGTAATGTCTGTGATGGCTTCAAATTTCATCGGTTGTCTACCGAATTACATATATTTTATACATGATTGGGATCGTTCTATTCATCGTCGACGACATCGTGACTATGGTGTGTATGACATGACATATCAAAACATATATAATTTCCAAGATGCATCAACCCCAATCAAGATGAGCAATCGTACACCAATGTGGACTATGGCAAAAATTAAATTGTAAAACGATGGAGAAAATAAACTTTTTTACGTTTGTTTATTAATCTCCTTTATCTTCCCAGTCTTTTACCCTTATTAATTGCTGGTTAATTTGTAAGCACATGAACATGTGTTTTGCTTGATTGCTTTCGTTTTTTATTTTTTTTCCTTCTTTTTTTTGCTACATCGGTTTGGTCCTTCGGCTAAATCGGGTCAACCCATTGACCAGAAAGAAATTACAGCTTTATAAAATTAAGCCAAAACAAATACATAGTGGTATTTATCCTCTCAATCAGAAATCTACAACTTCATTTTTAATTTCAAATAGTTATTTCCTTTTTTTAAGCAAAATGTTTTGTCCTAGTTGCCGGACAACCAAAGAAGCAATGATAACCCAATTTGTTTAGAAAAAGATGATTTGCATGATTATATTTACAATGAAATCAAAAATCGCTAGACTAGTATATATAGATTTCTAATAAAATTCAAGTATGTAACTTTATTTTGATACACTAACTCTAAACACTCACAACAATTTTAAAACAGTATATAGATTTTCAAAGTGAGATATATTCTTGTTTTCTATAGAAATCATATTCTTAACGAGTTTCTCTACTTTTTTTTATCGGAATAGGTTAGCCATTTCATTAAGTTCAGCAAGCAGTACAAAAACGAAACACCCTTATGGGGTCGACAGAAAGAATCATTCCTTAGAACCTCATAAAATCCTATCCTAGAAGAATAAAACCCGAAAAAATCTCGAGTGCACCCACCTTTTAGGAAGTCCACGCACCTTTATTCTAACAAAAACCAATAAACCTCGAAGCAGACATAAAATTGGTTTCAACTAAGGCTCTGGTTTTTGTGACCCGAACAAAAATTAAACAGTGCTATAGGCCATGGAGACTCAGCCCCATAGCACGAGGGTAATACAGCCCACTTGAGACCCTAGGCCAGTGAGCCCAAAGCTGAGGCCCACCAACCAATGCAAGGCCCAAGAAGCCCAGACACTCCAAATATAGACCCAAAGAGTAGGGTAAACCAAAGCCCTAACCCATTGAGCCCACATGTGTCTTTCTAGCCAAAAGCCACCTGCCACGTCACCGCCGACGCTCACCGTCAGGGCCGCCGCGCCATCATCTGCATCCTCCAAACCATGAAAACGAACAAGCACAGCCGCGTCCGTAGCCATTCCCCGACCTATAGCCAACCCTGGTCCAAAACAACCACCTGTACAATGCATCACGCCGACAGCGCCGACTCGATCCCAGCAATCCATCACATCCCAGAAGTCCCCGATTGTGTCTGAGTCCAGATCTTGAGCAACCCAGCCATCAACGAATTCCCCTCCAACATCGCCCAACACCGACGAGAGTGAAAGTGAGAGATCTTGCGTTAATGCAGCAATCTGACTGCCCTCAGAGGCTTCGGTCCCTCAAGAGGACGAACCCGAGCCAACTCCAGCATCTTGGGACCTCGATGAAGCCAATCTCCGTCGCCGTCAGGTAGGGGAGAAGAAAGAGAAGTGTTGCCCCCCTTCCAACTCCAAATAACCGACCCACAGCGTAGCCGGAAAACCTCTCTAAAGATAGTCAAGAGATTTGCAGCGGTGCCGCCGCCAAGGAAGGCCTGCTGCGGCCTTAGGGTTTCTCTCTCGAGAGAAAAAGAGAGCATATTTCGATGAAAATATTGAAAATGTTCACTTGGTTAATTAACGAGTTTCTCTACTTGTTTTGCATTGATGAATTAATTAGTACCTAAAGACACTGAATTATTTTGTAATGAGTATCTCCTTCGACAAAAAATAGAACTTGCAATTTTTAATAGTATTCTAGTTTATCAAAGTAGGGCTTTTTTTTTTTTTAGAATAAGTAAGATAATAGTCCCTATTATCTATTGCATGAGGAATTCTTTTTATGCTTCTTACATTTACTAAATGAGTTTTTCTATTGGAACCTCCAAATTTATTCACTTGACCTCTATGCTTTTTACACCTCTCATCAAATTTTCAAATACTAAATTTACTCACTAAACTTCCTCAAATAACCTCACTCATATAGTTTACAAACAAATTATTATCTTTAAAATAAAAAATTTAGTCATTTCAATGATTTTTTTTTTGTATCATTTCAATGATTTAATCACTCTATAAATCTTAACTAAATATATATTTCTTTTTTGTTGAGGAAAAAAAGGAACTAAATATACATTTCTTAATCAAACTTGAGTTTCAAAAATTAATGTCTAATCAATAAGAAAATGCCGTGAACTATTCTGTTTTTTTTTTTAATTCTATTTTAGCTGTGCAAAAAAAAAAATTTGAAGAAATCATTTGTTTTTATTCTCAAAAAAAGAATCATTTGTCTTTTAATGTTTTTTTTTGGCTGTATTTTTTGTACCACGTGATTAATTATTTAAATTTTATTAAATTTTTTTTAACTGCTAGTTTTCCACTGTTTAATGAATTAGCCCCTAAATTTATAATTACTTAATTAGTATCGTGTGGTTGGTCCATTTGATAAAGGAAATATTTAATGATTGACTTTCTAAAGGAAAGATATGATTTGCTCGTACTGTTGAGATTTGAGAACCACAAGTACAATTGACCCCGATTACAAGTTCTTTAGGTCTCGAGGCATTATCATGCACAGTTGCACACAATGTGATTCCAACTCAGTAGACAAATGTTAAATGATGTAAGCTGTCACATAAATTAGGATTTTAAACTCACATCGTGCACAAAAGAAGAGCATTTGAGGAGAGCATACATTATTTCATCTTAAAAATATTGGTTTATATATAAATTTTTTCACCATATAAGAGACTCATTAATCTGATTTTTACCTTCACGTACAGTCCTATAATTAATATGGGAGCAGCTACCTGTTGTTGTACAGCCCCACAAGGCCTATATATGAATTTAAGCTGGACTCTACATTATTATGGATATGATCACAGTGAGAACATTAAGCTAATTGAGACCTGAATGAGGTTTAAGTGCAAACCTTTGACAACTCTAAAAGTACGTAAGAACTAAGAAGGTAAACAAGGAGGAAAATTACCTCGAGAAACTTTCCAATAAGGGACGTGCTATGGAGATAGCAGCCAAAGATAGACCCAAGGCCTCTGTTCTCTATCCAAAACCCAAAAGGAATTAATTCGTGCTCCGTAGAAGATTGGCATACACCCAACAAAAGTTGAATCATACAATTCAGAAAATGAATTTATCTTCTTACAATCTGTGCTAGGGTAGGGGAAACAGAACCAGCAAAATGAGTTGTATATTTAATTTGGAACTCTCTATTTACATAAAGGTGCTAACATTATTGCTCTGGTAAAATAAATTGCTATTGCTGGTAACTGAAGAGTTGCAGCCGGAAATACTCAAGTGATCAGTATGCAGTATTATTACTTGTGCTCCAAATCCATGTGAAAACTGATTGAAGTTGGAGAGATATGTAAGAAAGAGAGAGAATGTTTTATCTAGTTTAGGCAAACTAGCTAGCTGGGAAGTCTCGATCTGTATATCTCTCTGCCACAAGATACAGGAAACCATGAGATTACTATCAAAGCTCTCTTTTCCTGTTTCTCTCTAGCCATCACTCTATTCTTGATCTTGAAATTGAAGATTTTTTCATCCTCACATGCAATTCCCACTTCCCTTGACATTTAACCTCTTACATACTAGAACGTACGATAACCTAACAAGGTCCTGTAATTACCCGGCCATATAAGACATTTATTTCTTCATAGTTAATTATTTCCCTTTTCTTTCCGCAGATGTTTGGTTGTAGTTCCAACTTCAAAGGCAGCCAAAGAAACCACAATAACCCACTTTTGTTTAGGAAAGATGTTTTGCATCATTACATTCATAGTGAAATTAAAATTGATTAGTACATTCATCGATCTTAATAAAATTCAACTCCATAATCTAACTTCATGCATTAACTCTAAAGGCTTACATGCAACAACTTTGAAATGATATATATTCTTGATTTCTATAGAAATTAACCATACTCTAACAAGTTTCTCTTCTCGATCATTTTGCATTGATCGATGAATTAATTAGGCACCTAAAGACACTTGAATTATTTTCTAATCAGCATTTCCTTGGACAAAATTAAAATTTGTTAATTTTGCAATTTCTAAAAATCAAATGTAGTTATAAAAGTAGGGGCAGTGAATGAATTTCGATAAAATGATGAAGTGATGGAGTTGGGAACTCGAACTCACTTTCCCCCTAGGAGGAATCGTTTTTTTATGCTTTTACATTCATTTACTAAAAAGTAATTTCCCTTCAATGAAACAAACACCTTTAACGAGTCATCCTTCCAATTATGCATTGTTTAATGAATTAGCACCTAAATTTATAATTAGTATCGTATGGTTGTTCCATTCGATAAAAGAAACATAGTTAATGATTGGCTTTATATATCAATTATCAAGTAAGAAATAATTTGCTTATGTTGTTGGAAACCACAATTGCTTGACTAGAAAACCACAAACATGCTACATTGCCATGCAGAATCACAATGTGAAGGGCCCTTATAATAAATCCATATGTGAGGTAGATATAAAAGACCTATTTGTCATTTAGTATTGCCATCCAGAACACCCTCCCATCGCTATCTCTCGTTTAATTATTTTGAAAATGATGGCAAGAGGTAGACATCAAACATCAAATATGGAAACCTTGAAACTCAGAGAGATTTTTTCCTTCGGGAAATAGTACGTACTTCTCATAAAAACAAAGCTCGGTGGGCAAGAGGTATATACATCAGACATCAGACATCAGACATCAAACAGGAAAGGTGAATTAAGAGATAAAAAAGAAGTTTATTGAACTCATGATTCTGTTGGACAATAATTTCATACTCTTCTTACAATAACCTGAACTAAAACCATGCATGTTGATGATTAACTTTTAGACATAGGATTACAATCCATAGTTAAATCAAAGATGATTGTCTAGCAAACTAACAATTATTGACCAGTTGAACCACCTAATGACATATGTTACTCCTCAGCACCCTTCACTTAATCATTTTCAACGGCCTCCCTCCTCCACCGCAGCAGCCGCCTCAACCTCCTTCTTGTGAATGGCATCATAATGCTCTTGTGCCTCATTGGGCTTGGTGAGATCGTAGAGCATCTTACATATATCACAATAAAACTGCTTGGTTGGCTGAATAAGAGTAATTGAAAAGATGAGAAGAATACTACGATACTGTACAACAACAAAATAAAAGAGGAGGCAGTGGAGAACAAATTAACCTTAGTTGATTTGTTGTTTCGGCGGTTTGGCCTTGGATTCTCCATCGATCTCTTGAGCTCTCTCTCTTCTCTTCTCTGATCTCTCGCTCTCTCTCTTTCTCACTCTCTTCTAGCTATCACTCTCTATGCGCTTCTTCTTGGTCTCTACTCTCTAGCTATCTGTCTCTGTTATTATATAGATGGTCTCATGGATGTAAATAGACCTTGCTAAAACATTTTGGATTAGGTGAACAAGTATTTAGTTTTCATCACAGTTTGAGTAATGAACATTGATGATGATCATTTATGATCAAGATAATGCACAATACAATGTCAAATTTAAGTTCCTCTTAATTTCTAGTAAGGAGCGGGCTGACCCAATAGCAAGGAGAAAAACCAAACACACTCATTTTGTAAATTGAAAAACGATCTTTTGTTGGCATTAACACTTTCTGCTATATACATATATATATATATATATATATATATATATATATATATATATATGTCAAACCACAGAGTGCTTCGTTTGACGCTGAAATAGCGTACATTGCAAACAATAATTTTATGTTAGATACGTATCCAACTAAATCGCAAATACTCTCGAATCCGAACAAGCATGCTAGCTTATAGAAATAAATGTACACATGATCCATCAAGGTAAAGGAGAAGGGATTTAGACCAATAAATTCATGAAATTACTTATTGATTGAAGCTTATGTTTGGACCAACATAATCCTAATTATCTATCTATTCTCTATCATGTCTTGAAAGGGTTCAAGTAAACCAAACTCTATCTACTGCTCCAAACTCCAAATTTTATAGACATGAAGATGAACACTTACAGGCTTATAGCATAATGAAATTTAATTTCGCTAAAGTGACATAAATATATGTTTTAAAATCTGCTCAACTTTGATAAACTTCTTCATCTAGCATATGACTTACCATTTATATATGCATGTAATATTGAAGAGGATAGAGAGCTTGGCAAAAGCAAGATTAGAAGAACACCATTAACATTAAACCGCATAAAGAGATGCTGGCTAGAAGAGGAGAAACAACAATCATCAAATCATAACATTAACATTAACATTAATCTGAACAACATTATCAAATCATATCTTACTTGATAAAATCAATCATTAACCATGTTTCTTTTATCAGATGGACAACCACATGCATGTGTAGATTTCTGCTCTAACTCAAATGGGAAGGAGCTGCTTATTGTTTAATTGTTCTAGCTAGGGTTTAAGCTTGTGTAAGGGTGATTTAGTTTCTATGAGTCTACTATGACGTTTCTAGTTCCTTCCTTGTACCACAATTGCGTGATTAGCAAGAGAGGGCTAGTTGAATGATTTCTTTCCATAGGAGGCGAAACTTTGTCATTCTTGGATAGACTTGCTTAATTGTGAGCTTCCCAATGATATTAATTAGTTTGCTTTAGCTTGGATAGGTTTTACCGGATTTTCTTGCCGGAATTCTTATGTAAGTTTTGTAAGCTATGGCCAATTAGCGGTTGATTATTGAATAACAATCAATTTCTGTTCAAAAAAAGGACAACCATACGATACTATTTGCAAATTTAGGTGCTAATTCATTAAACAATAGAAAATAGGAAGGAAAACTCGTTAAGGGAAAAATTACTTTTATATCTTTAGTAAAATGTATGAAGCATATACAAAAAAAAAAATTCCTCATGCAATATATAATAGGGAGAAGTGAGTTCCTAGCCAGCTAGCTAGTAGCTTCCTCCTTCATTGCCCTGCTTTTATAACTACAATAGTAATTTTAGAAATTGCAAGGCAGATACTCGATCATTAGAATATAATTTGAGTCCCTTTTTAGGTGCTAATTAACTAATCAATGCAAAACGAGAAGAGAAACTTGTTAGAGTACTGTTTTTATAGAAAATAAGAATATATCTCACCTTAAAAATCTACATAATATTTTAAAGTTGCTGTAAGCGTTACAGTTAATGCATAAAGTTATGTTACAGAGTTGAATTTTATTAAGAATCGATGTATGTACGTACTAATCTAGTTGTTGATTTTAATTTAACTATGAATGTAGTTATGCAAAACATCTTTCTTCTAAACAAAGTGGGTTATTGCTGCTTCTTTTGGTTGCCCTGGGACTACAACAGACATTTGCAGAAAGAAGAGGGAAATAACTAACGATGAAGAAATAGATAAATGTCTTCTATGGGTAATGGAATAAGAGGTTCTATGGGTAATCAAATAAAGGAGTTACAAGACCTTGCTAGGTTATCATTCTAGTATGTAAGACAGTAAGAGGTTCTACGAGAAATGAAATAAGCGTTCTTTTATGACCCTTGTATCATTTGGACACATATAATTAATTGATTTAACCTTAGAAAAATGATGGTTAAGTTAAATTGTTTTCGATTATTGCCTCTAGATAACTAAACGTTGGAGTTTTCAAAGTAAGATTTAATTTGTACGTAACAAGTAGGTTCATTTACTATCACTCGTTGATGATTATACTTCATGCAATCTTTCTCAAAGGTATGATCAGGTTATCTAAATAATAAACAAGTTGACAAAAAAATGCTCTCTCCAAAACCTAGCTGCCGGGGCTATGGTGTTCTAATCTGGCGATCGACTCCGATCTCCGCCCTAAGTGGAGACTTGTTCTCCTACCTCTGCGGTTTTACCCCCGCCCTCCAGCATCGTCATTTTCCGGCGATCACTCGTCAAAGGCATTGCGCTCTAGGCATTGCCAAATCGTTTTCTAAAGGGCGCGACGATGAGGACAGAGGGATGGATCTGATTGAGATCAGTGATAGGAATGCTTGGTTTCCTGGCTTCCAGATTCGATCACAGAGGGGAAGACTCAAACCTCTTGTTACTCGTGATTTTTTTTCGAAATTTCCATGGTCCTGGCATGGGGGTTTGACCGGAGTTGTGTGGGCTGAGATGGCAGCGGAGGCGTGTTATAGAACGGCGTTATGGAGCTGTTTGGGACAGTTTCTGGGTCCGATCAGGTCTGGTGGTCTGGGGCAGGGCGTGAAGTGGATCGGGGCGGGATTTTCCGGTCAAGAGGGACGTGGGGGTGCAGAGCAAGCTTTGGAGCAGATATGCAGTGTTCTCCACCGCACAGTGGCAGTGGGTCTGATTGGGATTGATGTGGAGCCGATGGGAGCAGAAACGCAGGTGGAAGTCAGCGTGGAAGCTGTCGGAAAGCAGTCGACGGCGGCAGTATTGGTGGTGACCAGATCAGTTAGGAGGCCCAACTCCAATCGAGTGCCCAAACCAATTTTGAGGCCCAATTGGGTGCCCAAAACAATTATGAGGCCCAAACCAATTCTAAGGCCCAATGGAGTGTTCAGAGTTTTTAAGAATGTTGCTTGGATTTGGGCCCATTCGTGGACCAAAATGATGGGCTCTAGTTCTCTAGGGTATCGTATTTGGGATTCCGACGGCTTAATCCAACAGACTACGGATATGTTTGAGTAGAAAATCAAGGTCTCAGGAATTTTTTTAATTTTTTAATTTTAAGGTTGGTTCTCATGGGGTTGAAAAAGCATACAATATTTTTTGGTGTCGTTAGCCTCATTTGCATAGACTTAGACATGGGCATCGTTAACCTCACTAGTTAAGGGCATCGCTCCACTCGTTTGCATGAGCAGGGGTATGCCCACTGTTGGCCTCACTTGCATGAGTGCTGCATGCCATGTCCTCTATTACCCTTGCTTGACATGGCCTCCGTTAGCCTGACTAACATGGACGCTGCCATGCTCATTGTTAGTCCGCGCTTGCATGGGCGTGGGAATTCTGGTAAGTGTAAGCAAGATCAAGCGAACACCAAGTGTAGGCAAGTTCAAGCAAACACAAGTTATTGGCAGCGAGCACCGAGTATCTGTAAGATCAAGCCAACACCAAATTTGGACAAGATCAAGCAACACTAAGTGCGGATAAATTTAAGCAAATACCAAGTTATTGAAAGTTGAATCGAGAGAAACAACCTTTGACCTAAGTTGGAAGTTAAAGGCACTAAGATCATTAAGGTGGAGTGGAGATATAAGAAATCGTTATATAATATTATAAAATCAATTTGCTTCTTTATAGACATAAAAAATGATTGCTTCAATGAGGTTGCAATTTGAATAGAATTATTGTTTTCAGCCTCGAACATATATTGCAGGCACCATGAACACCATTAATTCATTGTTTGCTCCACAACCTTGGTTGTTAGAAATGTCATGTTTATAGCAAGTTCACCCGTTGGGTCACTAGATCATTCACTATTCACTACTTGTTAATGGTCGTGATCTTGTTAATGCTAATTTCACCCTCTGGGTCACGGACACAGTTTTTATGGTGACCTAAATCACCAGGTCACATTACAGATCATGATGGTGATCTAGAAAGTGACTCCGGGTGAGATTGGACTCGAAACTCACTATCGACAGAATCACGTTTAATAAATTTCCCAAAAAATTAAACCACAAATGCAAAGCACAACAAGATGGAGCAATGGGATGATGACATTCTCTGTCAGTTCTATTATATTCTCTATTAATTGGGTACCATGCATTTCATTCACTCAAGGTCTACGCAAACGACACGTTGCCGATTGGACTGGAAAGCTACCAATAGGATGGCGAACGTGTCGAACTTAGACGAAAAGAGACACAAATCTCGCCCCATTTATGCTGATGATTGGGAAATTGAAGTGAATTAATGAGTGACAGTCAAGGCATCGAAAGCTTCTAGTAACTAGTACAAATTAATGTTGGAAATGGCAGACAGTTCAAATCAAATGAGGTGTCACGTATGGAGGGGTTCTTACATTCATTCACTCTGGCTACTCCTTCATGCAAGTGGGTGCTTCCTCCAAATTCCTTTGTTCTTTAACTTTAACTTGAAACTTGGCATTGTTAACTCATAATAGCAACTCCAACAGAATTTCTATATTTTAATTTTTTCTCTATTTTAAAGAAAAATAAGTCTCTTTTACTTTAACAGATTTCCTATAACTATTCTTATTTTAGGGAAAGTAGTTATAGGGAAAGTGAGGAAAGAGAAAATCAAATTCCCTATATTTACAGTAAATTCTAAAATTTTAACGAAGAATATGGAGATTTCAGAGATTATTGTAAAATAGAGAATCTGTTGGAGTTGGAGAAAAAAAAGAGGCTAAACCTTTAACTTTTGCTTGCCTATAATACAGAAATTATAGGGAAGTTGTTGGAGTTTCCTAATAATTTCATAAGTTTAGAGGGAGAATTTATAGAAGATTTTTTTAAAAACTTGAACTGTGAGGATATTTATATTTCTAGCATTTAGTTTAATTATAAATATGATTCATTTTCTAATTATATATACATATATGAACTCTACAAAAACTTAGCTAAATCAGAAAATATTTAACCATTTGATTAACACAATTAATGTTAGCTTTAATTTTATCTAAATGACTTTATTTGTTTACACAATTTTGAATGGTCAAATAATCATGAATTTGGTTGAAGTTTTGTAGACAAAATTCTTGCATAGGAATCTAAATAATCAACGGTTGAAATCATTGATTAGGTTATATATTAACATAAATTAATAAAAAAATTCAAGTTCTTAAAGTAAGGAGGTCCTCTATAAAATTCCCGCTATAAGTTCATATATAACTAAGGAGCAGCTATAGCTATAGTTCTGATCTTTATGTACGGTTGGCTGCCTCAGATTCTATTCGATTATGAACATTTTTGGCCTTCAAATTAACAAACAATAAACATGTTTCGAAGTTGGGGGTTGTGCATTTAAACACTCAAGTCTAATCCTATACCTAATTAAGGACTGACAAGTGCATATAATTTGTAAAACACGAAAAAGCCTAGGGTCTCAAGGAATAACAGCAATTTGAGTACTTACCTTTTGAAAAAAACTCTATGATTCCTCATTACTAAAAGAAGCAAGTATATCAAATCCTTTTGATCATAACTTACTCAAAATTCTTCTTTTTCTAGAGGTGCTGTTTATTATCGATCTGTAGCTGTATGGCACAATTTTCAGAAGAATATATTTCCATCTTCTTGGTGTCTCAATAAATCTCAAAACTTGTTCAGTATAACACACATGGCACAAATTATAAATTTCCATCTTCTTGGTGTCTCAATAAATCTCAAAACTTCTTCAGTATAACACACATGGCACAATTTTCAGAAGAATATATTTCCATCTTCTTGCTGTCTCAATAAATCTAAAAACTTCTTCAGTATAACACACACATAGATAGTGTTCTGTTGATTCTCCCGAGCTTTGATCATGGGCATGCAGAAGAAAAAAAAACACCTGTAGATTAAAAAGCTGAATTCCCATTTGCTCAAGATATAGTTTAATATATATCAAAATAGGAAAAAGCTATATATTCCTCATTCTCACTAACCCAATAAGCAATGACATTAGATTCTTATATCTGCAAGAGAGATAATTGACAAACATTGTACTGTCTTTTCTTTTTGCTGGTCAGAAAACTTTGTGCTTTTCAGACTGGCCGGGATATCTGATAATTGGGACAAGCTCAACAAATTCTCATCATACATGTCATTTCCCCAAGTATACAACCCTCAATATTCTTTGAGATTGTAAGAGCCAATTAAGCTTTTGGACTCTTAAAAAGTATTGTACGTCCTTAATTTGCTAGCTTTCTTGTGCCTATATAATAAGCCAACATTCTCAGACCTAGTATTACACCAACACAAAACACACATTCATCTTCTGCTAGTTGCTTATATCTCTTTCTGAAACTACTCCACTACTTCATTGATGTCGAGGATGATGGAGACCCTAACTCTTGGAAGAGTGGTAGGAGAGGTTGTGGACATGTTCACCCCAACTGTGAAAATGGATGTAATTTACAGTAGCAACAAACAAGTTTCTAATGGCCATGAGTTCATGCCTTCTGTCATTACTGCTAAGCCTCGCGTCGACATCGGAGGTGAAGATATGAGGGCTGCTTATACATTAGTAAGTTCTGTCATAGCTTCACTTCATAGTTAATAGTACGTCTAGCTAATATCTATATTCATTATCTAGCTGTTGAGTAATATCTTTGTTATGTATTTGGTTTTCTGAATTGTGGTGATCAACACTTGAAGGTTATGACCGATCCTGATTTCCCAAGCCCCAGTGATCCATACTTGAGAGAACATCTCCACTGGTTTGTATTCATCATCCAACAAAGTCATAGTTTTCTACTCTCTTTTTTTCATTAATCGATAAAAGTACTGAAGTAGTTTTTATTTACTAATCTCAGGGTGGTGACAGACATTCCTGGTACCACTGATGTCTCCTTTGGTAAGATTATGTACATTATAACAGTAACGAAGATCGATCGGTTAGGGTTTTCCATATGTAACCTCCAAATTTAAGTAACCAATCTGTATGCAATCAATTTCATGAGCAGGAAGAGAAGTTGTGGAGTATGAAACTCCGAAACCGGTGGTGGGGATTCACCGTTACGTGTTTCTGCTGTTCAAGCAGGCCAGAGGAAGGCAGACGGTGAGAGTTCCGGCGTCACGGGACAACTTCAACACAAGACAATTTTCACAAGAGAATGGTCTTGGCCTGCCTGTGGCTGCTGTCTACTTCAATGCACAAAGAGAAACTGCTGCCAGAAGAAGATGAGTAATTGACTAGCTCAGACACATCAATAAGGGAAAACGTACTAATTCAATTCCGATAATAACATAAGGAGCTCGGGGGCTACGTTTGGGGGCTTTCTGGCATGTACTGTACTAATGCTATCATTTACGTAGGTAACTGTTCGTGTGTTTACTAGCAGCTAGGGTTTGAGTGTGTGTACGTTTATCCAGTATCGTTTATTCGTTTTTTGTTCTGAGCTTTTAGCTCTTGTTGAATAAGATATTGGTTTTGCAACTTTTTGCATGGTAAAAGTAGTCATGTATAAGCTTGGCTACTAAGGCAGTAGCACAGTTACGTGTCGTTCGGTTATTTGTCATCTGAAGTAGCTTATTATTATTATTTTTTATTACAGTCATTTTAAACGGTCAATGTTACTCCATGAATGTAGATTAATTTGGTTTTTTGAGGCTCATAAAGTTCATTTGGGATGTTTAGACTTTAGAAGATCCAGCTCAAGAGTCTAGAATCAAAATCTGAATTCTTAGTTTTTCAATTTCGTCAAATTAAGAATGCACAAATAAAACGAATTCTTCGGACCACCTTCATTTTTTAATTTCTTTAGCTAAAGAGTCTTTGAAAATACCTTTGCGCACTCAAACACTGTTCTTTAGCAAAGTTTCGACATGCTGTACATGAACCATGCAAAGAAACCAAATTTGTTTGTGGTTCTTAATCATCATGTACTGTTAGAATATCGAGTTATCCACTCATGAATATGACACATTTTATTCTAAAAAAAAAAAGAATATGACACATTTGATTTTTGAACTAAACTAAGGATGTAGAGAAACTCAGAAAAGCCGATTTACATTATGAATAAAGTTTCTGGTGTTTGATCCTGAGAAAATGCATGGCAGAAGTCTATCCATTCTTTTTGCCGGGGGAAACGAAAAGCAGTCTGAGAAATTTGAAAGGAAGAATAATATAGTGAAAAGAGACTCTTTCTTTCTTTCTTTTACACAATTACAACCAATGTATAATCCCACCACCCAAATTTTACAGCCCTCTTAAATAACATACGAGCAATCTAGAACTGGAAGGGTGATGACAGTTCCCACACCCAAATTCCACCATGCCAGCCACCTGAACTAAAACACCGGAAGCAAACACGGGCTTGCATACAACAGAAGGATCTCAAACATACAGACAACACTGCTGTGAATCAAAATTTCCTTTTTACTGGCACATGAGAAGTTTTGGTGCAATCACAACTGAACTCGTCAAGCGTTTATCTCAGCATTGCACTGATGCTCCCTGCTGCAGCTTCTTCTGCTCCAGAACATGTTTGAACAGCTTGTTTTTTCAAGTCTTGGCCCTTCCATTTTACTCTGGTCTGTTGACGTCGCTTGTGAACCGGGAAATTCATCTTGAGTTTCTGCATTCCGGGATTCAAATGGTGGGCATGGACCATCATTGCAAGTGCACAATGGAATGGCAACGGAAGGAAATGGACTACAAGTGACCGGGCAGAGTAGTTCTGAAGAAACTGAAGCTACACGGTTCTTTTTTATCTCTGGAGCACAAGCTGGGGATTCACGGTGAGGGTCACGATGAAGCATGCATGGGGTACAGAGGCCGAGTGACATGGGTATTTTGTTTTCCTTTGCTGGGGAACCAGGCAACTTTACAAACGAGATGATTCCATGCCTACAAAAAGGGCATGGAATGGACCCTGGTGGGCCTACCATTTCTGCAGGGATGTTGCTTGTTGAGCAGAGATAGAGTGCGCATCTAACACAAAGCTCATGCTTACATCCTAAAAGCACAAGTAATACAAGTTAAACTAGTAAAGACATAACTTAAATACTAGAATCTAATAACTTTGTTCGAGTGATATTTTTAACGGTCATAAATGGAACAATTAGGTGCTATGACCGTCTCAAATATCATAAAAGAGATCACTGTGTTCTATATCATTACGAGTCGTGAAATAAAAAATGGGAATTTGGGATGTCGACTTGTCTGCATAAGTGCATATATATAGAAATTATTGGTTGACTAACTTACCCCCATAGACAATTCGATCTTTTGACAGTATTAAACAGAAATAGACACAAACAACTCCAATGTAGAGCTGCATTGTATATCAGAATTTATTCTCATAGTAACCACAGAGGACTTGCT
This sequence comes from Rosa chinensis, assembly GCF_002994745.2. Taxonomy (NCBI): domain Eukaryota; kingdom Viridiplantae; phylum Streptophyta; class Magnoliopsida; order Rosales; family Rosaceae; genus Rosa; species Rosa chinensis. The sequence goes on along the minus strand of NC_037088.1, from coordinate 64,094,074 downwards.
CTCTAGGCTAATGAACTAATTGGAAGTACTTCCACATACAACTGCTAAGGACCTCACTAAAGGATGATTAGGTAAGTGACTACACAGCTATACGACAGCATGAACCGAGCATTCACGTAGATCGTGGCGAAAGGTAATGTGGAAAGATAGGAGGAAAATAATGATTAACGTGTAAAGAACCGCAAAGAGAGGCCTAGATGGGACAAACCTTCTGCAGCAACAAAACATGCTCTTTCCAGGCAGACAGCACAAGTATCAGCCTCATCGGTTGAGGTTGTTCCAGACTTGAATCCACACTCTCTGCAGTAAGATCCAATACATAAGTCTATATGGTGACTATAATTAAGAATTTTTGTGTGTGTGTGTGTGGAGTGTCTATGCATGTGGTCGTTATGGTGAAAGTCTAGACACCAAGCACTAGACATCAACCTAAATTATAAAATTCTGCAAAAAGAAGGAGCACTATTTTATATTTCAAGCATCTATCAAAGTCGGAAATGGAACACTGGGTGCATGGTTTGACAAGCTACAACCAATGTCCAAAAGCTGTCATCTTGGAGATTAATTCAGGACTGAGCGCTCATGAAGATTCAAAGAAAAAAGTTCAAACTCTTTCAAGATTATTTCATAATAAACAACAGCAATACCCCAACCATTATACCCTTTTTTTCTCCTAGGATTTGCTGATTGTATGCTGAAATCTATACATGTGTACTCATTTACTTTTAATGAACTTAATCTTAACATACTTGACTTTGTATTCATTTGAAAGAGACCAGACAATATTCTACAGCAATAAGATAAGGCACCCAGACTTTCGATACGATTTACATCAAGAGGTGGACTGTATTTAAAAGTTACCTTGCTACGTTCAGTATGCTCATGAGAGGCAGTGATAGGTAATTAGAAAGGGGGAATGCCGGTATTATTGTGTCGGAATTGGGTGCTAGCAGCGGTTCAAGCCAGTGGCGCCCCCACATTCTGGCAACATCAAGAGGAAGCCACCTGAAAGAATATACCTCATGTTAATCATGACAATAGTAACTGAATACCAATTTTAAATGCCAGAAGACTCGTACCCATTGCAATTTAAAGTCATCTTGCTAGCACCTCTTGCAAGGAGGATCTGCACAAATATGGAAGCCATTGTTTTAAATCCAAGAGAGAAAATATTATTCTAAAGGCCATGAAAGAAATATATATCTCTTGCCTGACAGCATTTTAAGTTACCCCCACAAGCAGCGTAGTGCAATGGAGAACTTCCGGCTCCTACAAAATTAAACTTTCACTTCAGTCCAAAGCAGGATGATAAAGCAACATTCCATCGGGTTAGGTACTAATAACTAAACAGAAACCAGACCTATTAAATCCATAGACGTTCCATAATGAAATGTAACAGCTGCCACATTTGCATGAAGATCAAGTAGGAGCTGTATGCAATCAAAATACCCATTCAATGCAGCCATATGAAGAGCGGTAATGCCACAATCTGCTGGCTTATTTACAAACTTGGACAGAGCACTGCACTGGAATAGAATGAATAAATAGCAAGAAAGAGATGTATATATCAAATATCAATTGATTTTGGAACCTAAAGTCACCAAAACTTAACCTAACTGACAATGGGCTTGTCCGAAAGCTACATAAACTGTAAATACCTCAATGATAATACCTAATTTGCATGGGCCAAGATCGGTTTAAACCTACTTACCTACTGCATTGAATATTTCATGCTGAGACAGAATTTGGTGAATTAGCCTCTGTGAATCATCAAAATTGAAAAGTACTCCCATTTCATTACCTTTTTTCCGTTTGTGTTACAATCTAGGAAGAATTTAGATGTATTTTATCTACTCTGCTAAAGAAAAAAAAATAAGAGCTACCCACAAACCTTTGCTCATTTTTACTTGTCGCATTTGCACCGTCACCTCTGTCACTATCTATCTGAGAATTCATAGCTTCATAAGGAACACTTGGAACAAAGTCAGCCACAACAAGTCTTATACATCTTACATGTCCATTTACAGCAGCAAAATGAAGAGCTGTTCTGCCTGTAAGGTAGTCTGCTCTTGTAACCTAGTACCAAGAAGAAAAGAACTTGAAGATATCAAAACATAACTACTACATACTACTTCCCTAAACAAGATTGAGATTCAACCACCGAAGGAACTCACATTGCACCTAAACAGCAGGAGCGTTTGCAAAACTTCCCAATGTCCATATCGACAAGCTTGCATCAAAGCTGTCTACACACAAACCAAATGACTTAATCAGACTCAGAACCACAATAGTGCTGAACACAATGCAAAAGATCCCACAGCTGTATCTTTTCCAAAACTCTGCTCCGATGGTGAAGAAAAGACGGTTATCCCCACAAAGCATCGAAACCAATCTAAACAGGAACCTAATCAAATCCCATCATGATCTTCAATTTTCAATTCCAGGGTCCCAATTTATGCATCAAACCACACAAAGTTCCAATCTTTCTAACTACCCATATCCCAGAATTTACTCAAACAGAGATTGAAATGCTTAAATCAAATAAAGAAACCCACAATTCAATTAGAACAGCACCAAGTTTCATACCTGGCCACAGTAATTTCTGGAATTGACATCAGCTCCATTCTCCAGAAGCAACGAAACAATCTAAATCAGACCCAGAAAAGAAGCCAAATCAGAAAAACGAAACCAAACAATCATCAATTTCAAATTAGAAGCGAACCCAGAAAAACAAAAAGAAAACCCAAAACGACCTCGTTGTGGCCTTTAGCAGCGGCGAAATGGAGAGGAGAGTTAAGCCCACCAAAGGTTGAGTACTTAGCAAGGCAAGGGTTGCAATCCAATAACATCTTCGCTTCAATCACATCTCCATCTCTCGCCGCCGATACCAGCCTCTCGCCGGAGGCAGAGCACCCAAATGAATTCCCCATTTTGCCCCTCTCTCTCTCTCTCTCTCTCTCTCTAACCTTCTCTCGGTTTTTCTATGGAATTCGAAAATGGTAAAGAGGATAATTTAGGTCAACCGCAGAGGAAAAAAAAAGAAAAGCAGAGTATAGGTGGGTTCGAGCTGGTGGGGGATGACGTGGCAGCTCGGAGGAAGATGAGTTTTGACTTTGTGTGATGGGTTCACTGTGGAGGAGAAAGACTGGGTCGTCTTCGTCGTCAGTGTTTTTGGTGGTTTGGGGTTTTTGTTTTGTGTTGCGTTGATTTTGAGGGACGATGACAATGGAGAAGAAGAAGAAGAAGAAAGGAGTAACTGCGGTGGGTCTCTCTTTGCGAGAATGACAGTGTAATCAGTTTTTGTATTTTTCTTTTTTCCTTTTTTTTGGTAGGAAAATGATTTTCGGATATCGATGGAAAATATTCTAAATCATTGCGTTAGAACCGAACACTATCACGTGTCTAATGCGACGGTTACAACACATATCGATTGAGGTAACATAATCTAGTGTGACAGAGGTGTTTTTGTATGAATTGTCAACGCAGCATGTTGTGTCACCTGGTGTATTACACAACAAAAAAACTTATTTGAAATTTTCATATTTATGTTCGTAAAATAATTTATTTACTTTTTTTTATAAAAATTTTGTTATTTAGTAACTTGTCAATTGTTATGTTGGAACTTGAAATCGTCTTACACACATTTCATAACTCATTTCATTTCGTAACTTTTATACACACATTATTATATAGTTCTACTCATCGTACCATTTTATAAACAAAAACTTATGTGTTTAGTTGTTCCTATTACATTCTCTAGAAGATTACACATTATCATTTTATTCTTGCTTTTACATAAAAAAAAACAAAATGAAATATTAAGGATTTTTTTCCCCCCAGAGTGATACTAATGTTCAAAAGGAAAATCAATAGTGGTGCCATTACCTATTTGCTATATCTAAACTCTGTCATGTTTCACTAGAAATCCAAAGAAGCAGTGAAGATCATGTGCTTCGCAGATCACCATAATCGTGTGTACGGCGTCTGACCAAAAAGGACAGTTCATGGCACAATTGTCCCCAAAATGACACGTGTGAGAAACTGATTGGATATCATGGCTGTAGTAGGATTGCTAACAGGTGTGAGTGTTCACACGCAAGGAATTGGGTGAAGGTGGGCTGCTTATGTGGGCCACTTATGTGGGCCATTGATCGGTAACAGATCAGTCTACTGTTAATTTACATTGACTAGCAACAGCTCTGCTGCGGGAATGAATTGGTTCAACAAAAGTGGTGAAACAAATTGGCAGACAGATGATTGGAGTATATAGGTGTTCAAACTTATGGATTAATAATGTAAAATGAATTTTGATCGAAAAATGTGAATCGTGAAATCAAAGAGAAGTCATAAATTGAATACAATTTATGCAAAGAAAATGAAGCTATAAATCGAAATTCGTTTGCGTAGTAATTATATGGCTCGTTGTACAATCCCATTCATCTGTACTTCATGTTGTTGCTAGTTGCTGGTTCATCGATTGCAATTTGTTTGAAGGAAGACCCTGTGTTGCTCCGTCAGCAATGATGATTACCATATATTCTGCATTTTCAAACATGAAGAATTCCAGTTTAAGATGAAAGCTGCGCAAGGAATCGGAACACAGCTGTATAAGCAAGGAGGTATGATTATACTGAAGAAGAACATGAAAATAGATGTGAAATGGGAATTTTATAACTGGTATGCAGTGTAGACAGAAATCTGGAAAGATAATGCTATTTACAACTACACATCCAGTAGACAAACATGAGTCATACATATGCCTAGTTTAAGAGTTCAGAAAAGGATTTTACACGCAATGCAAAGCTTTTTTGAAAACATTTCAGCCTTAGAAAACTGGAAAACCGTGAAATGTCTATCAAAATTACCAATTTCCATACCAAAATGACAATAGCTGAATGTTCAGGTTTAGTAATACTGATTCAATACAGTTTGTTTGCTACACAGATTAAAGAAAGTTTATTCATTCTTTTAAACTTTTTTGTTTAGACAAAGAAATCAAGAACATAAAGAAGAGCATCAGCAGAACCAATGCTGGGCAGTAGCTGCTTTCTTAAGTTTTTTGTAATGAATTTTTACGCATTGTGAGATGAATATATAATTTTTATGGTGGCCGTACAGAACTAATTCATCTGTCTGTGCAATCCAATTTTAAAAGTTGATGAAAGAAAGAAAATACAACCAAAGATTTCTGCTGAAGTAATGAGTCTATATAAAGTGAAATGATGTTGTCAATTCAGATTGTAACCAAACTGTAGGAACAAAAAAGAGAGAGAAAAAAAAAGAAATTGAAAAGACAATACCTTTAATCTGGTAATACATAGAACAGCAGGTTGCTCTTCCTGAGTTCAGTACCAATTGCAGCTACAATCATAACCAAGAACAATAAGAATCAGGTCCAGAATTGAAAGCAAACGAATCAGTACGATATTCAAGTGCATTAACATGAAGTATGATATAACTGAATTTTCGTTGGCCTCACAAAAGCAAAGTACAGACTGAAGGTGCAAAAGCAGTAATAGCTGATCAGATTAAAAATTGTAAACCAATGTAGATCCAGAAAAATTACCAAGCAAGAAATACCATTCTTTGTGAGACGACAGTAAATTTCATTTTTTACCAACTGTAAGCTATCAGGTAGCTGCAAATGCAGGAGAAAAGAGAGAATATTAAACATTTCTATTAAAAAGTGTGAAACCAGAGCATAAATGTAATAACATTTGAGGGTTTACAGCATCACAAAAGGGTAGGAAAATATATGTAGTGTATACCGTACTTACATTGATAGATTTGAGTGGTTTTATTGTGTACATAAATGGTAGTATCTCCTAGAGTCAAGTTTAGTCGCTACTATTGTTTGAGCTCTCAAGAAAAATGAAGCTGAATGAAGAAAATTTTTGTAGAGGTTTACCTGTGAGCTTTCTTGTCTGAGTCAGTGCTGAAAAACTGTCTTCTGTCTCTGTCAAGGACTCCTTTTTTGTCAGGAAGAGGGTGGGCGGGTGTGGAAGTGGTTGATTCATTTCCTGTTTGTAGTGCACCAACCAAATGAACTTGTAAGTTTCCACTCGGTCATTTCAAGTTTAGTCATTGTCTTCTGTCATCTGTTATTCTGTTAATCCCGAACATGTTCACCATTGTGAATCGCATTTTTTCATTCTTCTGCCTTACCATTTGCCTATTGTTGTTCAAATTCAGTTTCAACCTGCCACAGAATCACTATGATTTAAATATTTCAAATTCATGCCTAGCATGTAAAGAGAGTGATTCATTTAGTTACATATAAACTCTTGCTGAAATAAAGATCAGACCTAAACCAATAGAAAAAAAAAATCGTAGTAATTCATAAGAAACCAATGATCACATGTAAATATAAGCAAATCTATCAAACATATCATAAGAAACCAAAATTCGGGAATATGACCAAGTATACATTCTGCATGGGATGTTTCAGCAGCTATTTGTTTGTGGACTGTCTTACTTTCATTTGAAAAAAGGGCCATTACAATACACCTAGAATCTCCTACGACCAATGCACTTTTGTATCATATGAGTGAACTTTACATAATGATCTATCCAGACATCGTCTAGGATTGCTTACAATTGCTAAAAAATTCAGGCCTCCTTTACAAAATGTGAACAGCACATGTTTTTTTTCCCCATGTATAGATTACAGCAATGTAAAGAGAGCAGTCTGATTTGAATTTCACATAGGACATGAAGAAACTATGCATAATTAATCCACATATATTTGGTTAGTTCTCTAATGGCTGCATGAAGGAAAAAAAAAAAAAAAAAAAAAAAAGGAGAAAACTTTGGCATAACAAACCTTTTCAAAGTTAAAGCCTTGAATTTCACGTGGAGAGTTTTGTAACAAACCAGCCCTGATGATGGGGTAAGGCATTCCGAGGCCATCAGTATTGACTGATCTTCTTCGGCTAATTTTCTTTCATTGCTTTTCATGAGAGCTTGAATGCCACCAGCACCTTTGTAAACAGATAACTACTAACCTTATTAATCACAGTAAAAAAAGATTTCCTTTCTTACAGTGGTGACTGAGAGGAAGAGAGAGAGAGAGAGGTACCTGAGATAAGAGAATGACATGGTTTACCCATTTCAAGGTCCCAACAGTAGATACGAAACCTTCCTGACAAAAGAAATAACATTCAAACGACATTTTTAAGGTTTCAGTTTCAAAAGAAGTATGAAGTCAAAAGATTGTGACAACTAAGAAACTAAATGGCTTTGCAACAGTAGATATAGATTACAATATCACGCTCATAGCAAAATTATAATGTAAGAATATGAAAGGTAGAGTGATATAAAGTTGGTGAATTGGGATCTATGTATAATGTATAGAGCATGCTTACTGTGGAACTCCTCTCAGAGCTCTCTTTTGAATTTCCAGTCAATGACTTTGTAAACAAAAACCACAACCATGGAATGAGTGTTAAAAGTACAAAAAAATTGATTCGATTAAGGAACTTATAACAGCCTTACCATCTCTCTCTCATTTTATAGAGGCTGTTCCTTAACATCTTATAGAGCCTGTCTTCAATCGAATCAATTGTTTTTGTGCTTTAAGGTGCCTCACCATCTGTCTCTCATTTGATTCGAATAAGGAACTTATAACAGTACAAAGCTGTGGTTTAAGTGTCCCTAGCATACATTACAAATAGCCCAACAATTTTTTAACAAACAACCAACAAAACACACAAAACAAAGAAATAAACAACGTAGGTAAAACTAATATAGCCTCTATTCCAGAAAACAAAAAAGTTGTGCTAATTCCCAAACTCTGGAGAAACTGAGCCCAAAGTAATATCCAGAATTTTAACTTTGAAGATGTTTAATTAACAAAAGAAACAAAGAACAGAGTTTTCCCGGCAGAGTTTAACTAACAGAACAATTGGTATTGGGCCAACTAACATGCAAAGCAGCATCAGAGAATTACAAAATGGAAAGAGGAATAGAAAAAAAGAAAAAACAGGACAATACCAATTGGGCCAACTTTGTTTTCCGGGCAGAAATCGATCAAATATTTCATGCTGTTCACAACCTCTGATATCTGTTAAAAGTTACAAAGTGAGCGACTAAAATAAAGATATACATGACATGAAAACTGAAGATCATATTCTGACTCAAAAAGCATGTCCACGAATATCGTTTGGAAAAGCCCAAGTCATTCAGCGACTGCGACTCCAAACTCTTTGCCCAGCTGTCAGAACCCTGAATATTTGCTTGCAGATCCTGCTGAGAAACCCATTCAGATCCACTTTCAGCAATCCTAGTCCGGCACTCGTGTGCAGGGGCGGATCCAGAATTTTTTTCAGGTAAGGCAAGTCAATGGCAGGAGGGGAAGGGAGGAAAATTAGAGAGAAGCTGCAAATTTTGGAGGCAATTATGAATATTTTGCCTTAGTTTTGCCCTGTTTTTGCCTTGATTTTGTCTAATTTCTGCAATTTTCTTCCCCAATTCACCTTGTTTTGCTCTATTTTTGCCACTTTCACATCCCTTGCCTACACCAAATCAATGTAAAATCAAAAATCCAGTGTAGGCAAGTGCCCAAGCTGGGCTCTATGTGGATCCGCCCCTGCTCGTGTGCAACCTGAACCAACTGATAGACCTGGAAAATACCATGCCTTGTAATTGGTTCACCACATGACCTTATCTACTTGTTTCTTAGCGAACAGTTCTTTCTATCTAATTAATCGATTTTCATCCCTTAATTACACTTGAAATTCTCGCAAAAAGGGGCACATTTGTAGTTTCTTTCAAAAACAAAGAGAAATTATCACAACTACAACAAAGATGGCTCAGGAAAAAGGAAAGAACGAGACACTAGCTTGCCCGTATTCACTCTCTCGAACTGCTTTTCCATATTCCAGCATCATCACACAGAGGTGAAGAAGATGGGTTTCTAGGTTTGAGGGGTTTAGGGCTGTTGGCAGAGTCAGGTGTCGGGTTCTGCAAACAATCCTACTGCCACACCAGCACCTAGACCTAGAGCGCAGAAAACATTTCCAAATGCGGCAAATTGAGACTGAAGAGACTCAAATTTTTGAGAACCCAATAACACTCAAATTTTTGAGAACCCAATTCAATTCCTCCCTGCTTCTCCAAATTTCAACAGGGTCAGAAAAAGAGGGAGAGAGACAAGAAGTCAATATTCAAATATAGAAGACCATTTTCTTGTACCAAAATATAGAAGACCATTTTCTCAAAAAAGAAAAAGAAAAAAAGAAAAAGGAAACCGGGGAGAGAATCGCACGTGAGAAAGGAGAATCGCACGTGAGAAAGTAGGTGTGACCTATGACTATATATATAGTACCGTTTCATTTTCCTTTTCCTTCTCCTTTCTCCTACTGATCAAAACCCTCCCGAGCTCCCTGCTTCAACACTAGCCTAAGAGTACTGCGACCAAAACCTAGAGTCCGATAAGGTATGGTGCTTCTCTCTCACTCTCTAAGCTAAGCTCTCTCTCCCTGGACTCATTTCTCCATTATAACTTTAGTGTTAAAAAGTATTGACTTACTTTGTAGAGAATAAGAAACGTATAAAGAGAGATGAGGGGAAAATAGAGAAGTATGTTATTCAGTCTTAGAGGCCTCCCTTATATAGAGGTAGGGTTTACATGATAAGTGTTTAAACTATTGATATATTACATGTAGATCCCTAACTAATAACGTGGACAGCCACATAAGAAATAATATTTTGCAACACTCCCCCTTGGATGTCCACCAATTGATGATGGCATTGGACGAGCTTATTGTTGCCTCGTTAAAAACCTTGCCATGTAACAAAAATCCAGTGGGATAAAAATAACCCTGGTTGAAGAACAAAAAGAGCACAATGCGCATATGTCCTAGGTAGCATGTTTCTTGATGCTCCCCCTGATTGCAATCTCCCCCCTGATCTTTGCATGGGTCGCTTGATAGCTTCGAGAGTCGTCTCAATCCGATCCCTTCCACTAACTTCTGGAAAGTACACTTAGGTAGAGATTTGGTGAATAAATCAGCCAAGTTTTCGTCGGATCGAATTTGCTTCACTGCAATTTCTTGATTCTTTTGAAGCTCATGAGTGTGAAAGAACTTTGGCGCGATATGCTTAGTCTTGTCACCTTTGATGAATCCTTCTTTAATCTGAGCAATACAAGCAGTATTGTCTTCATACATGACTGTTGGTTTGTCAGTTACTAAAGGTAAATCATAGGTGCTTCGAATGTGGCGAATCATGGATCTTAACCAAAGACATTCTCGGCCAGCCTCATATAAAGCAATTATTTCTGAATGATTAGAGGAAGTTGCCACGAGTGTTTGCTTAGATGATCGCCATGAAATTGCTGTGTCTCCACAAGTAAAAACATATCCTGTTTGAGAGAGACCTCTATGCGGATCAGAGAGATATCCTGCATCAGCATATCCAACAATCATGGGATTATCAACAGATTTATTTGTGTAGAATAAACCCATATATGTTGTACCACGAAGGTAGCGTAACATGTCTTTTACGCCTTTCCAATGGCGTGATGTTGGAGCAGAGCTATATTTTGCCAATACACTAACTGCAAATGCAATGTCTGGTCTTGTACATTGTGCCAAATAAAGTAGGGCACCAATAGCACTAAGATATGGTACTTCTGGACCAAGGATAATTTCGTCATCTTGTTTTGGACGAAATGGATCTTTCATAGTGTCAAGACTCCGAACAACCATTGGGGTACTCAGTCGGTGAGCCTTTTCCATACCAAATCTCTTCAGAATTTTTTCTGTATAAGCAGATTGATGGACAACAATCCCACTATCCAAATGCTCAATTTGCAGCCCAAGGCAATACCTTGTTTTTCCAAGGTCTTTCATTTCAAATTCTTTCTTTAAATATTCGGCAGTTTTTTCAAGTTCTGAAGAACTTCCAATCAGATTCATGTCATCGACATAAACTGCGACTATTGCAAAACCAGAATTTGATTTCTTAATGAACACGCAAGGACATATAGGATCATTGACATATCCTTCCTTAAGTAGATACTCACTGAGGTGGTTGTACCACATTCATCCAGATTGCTTCAATCCATATAAGGATCGTCTCAGTTTGATTGAGTACATACTGCGTGGTTTTGTAGTTGCTTCAGGCAACCTAAGTCCTTTTGGGACTTTCATGTAGATATCAGTATCTAACTCACCGTATAGGTATGTAGTAACAACATCCATAAGTTGCATATCAAGTTTTTCCGAAACTACTAAACTTATTAGATAGCGGAATGTGATAGCATCCATTACGGGAGAATATGTTTCCTCATAATCTATCCCAGGCCTTTGTGAAAAACCTTGCGCAACAAGTCGCGTCTTATATCTTGCAATCTCATTTTTCTCATTACGCTTTCTCACAAATACCCATTTATATCCAACCGGTTTGAGATTGGGTGGTGTTTGGACAACAGGTCCGAAAACACTGCATTTTTCTAGAGAATTTAGTTCAGTTTGGATTGCATCTTTCCATTTGAGCCAGTCTGTCTCTGTCTACATTCATTAACAGAGCGAGGTTCAGTGTCATCGCCTTTTATTATTTCAGTAGCTACTGCGAATGAGAATATATTGTCTATGATCTCAACGATCCCACAACTCATTGGTGTACACGTAGTTTACGGAAATTTCCTTATTTTCAGGTACATAAGCCTCTTCATGGGCTGGTGTCTCACCGATGTCATTTTCCTCTTCTGTAGTCACAAAATCATGAATTGTGGATCGGACATTAATGTCTTGCCTAATATTCTCTTCAAGGGCGATTTCATTAGGATTCAGATGTGCCTTTGTTTTTCCTCTTTCTAGGAACTGAATCTTTTGAACCTATAGGTCTGCCACGCTTCAGGCGTGCAGTAGATGGCTCATTGGCCGCCACATTATTTTGTCCAATTTGGACATTAATTCTTGCCGGTGCATTTATTGTTGGGATATGTGATCTTGTCACTTTTGCTGTGTCAGTGAATGCATCAGGCATTGTGTTAGCAATACTTTGAAGGTGCAGAATCCTTCGTACTTCAATTTCACTTTCTTTAGTACGAGGGTCAAGATGAGTATAGTGGGTACAATCCATATTAATTCACGACGTTCATTTGGAACAGTCATCTCCCCCTAACGGGGGGAATATTGTCTCATCAAAATGGCAATCTGCAAACCGTGCTGTGAAGGTATCACCCATCATGGGTTCTAAATACCGAATAATGGATGGTGAATCAAAACCAATGTAGATTCCCAATCGACGTTGAGGGCCCATTTATGTTCGTTGTGGCGGTGCAATAGGCACATAAACAGCACAACCAAATGTTCGAAGATGGGAGATATTGGGCTGGCTCCCAGAAACAAGTTGTAATGGGGAATATTGATGGTTGGCTATGGGCCTCAACCGAATTAAAGCTGCTACATGCAAAATTGCATGTTCCCATGCAGAAACTGGCATCTTTGTTTTCATTAGCAAAGTGCGAGCTATTATTTGAAGTCTCTTAATAAGAGCTTCTGCCAAACCATTTTGTGTATGAACATGAGGAACTGAATGTTCAATTTCAATTCCCATAGACATGCAATAATCATCAAACGTTTGAGATGTAAATTCACCAGCATTGTCTAAACGAATGGACTTGATAGAGTAGTCCGGGAATTGAGCTCGTAATTTAATTATCTGAGCAAGTAGTTTGGTAAATGCCACATTACGGGTAGACAAGAGGCAAACATGTGACCATCTTGTAGAGGCATCAACTAGGACCATAAAATATCGAAATGGTCCACAAGATGGGTCAATAGGTCCACAAATGTCCCCTTGAATTCTTTGTAGAAAAGATAGGGATTCGATATCTATCTTTGCATAAGATGGTTTAACCACCAATTTCCCTTGTGAGCAGGCTTTGCAAGGGTTGCTTGGCAAAACAATATGTTTAGTCATCAATGGATGTCCATTGGAATTTGTAATGATCCTACGCATCATGGTGGATCCAGGGTGACCCAAACGGTCATGCCAAAGCATAAATGTATGTTGATTTTTGAACTGCTGGTTCACAACATGGTATGCCTCAATTGGTTGAATGGTTGTGTAATACAACCCAGATGATAGGGCAACCAATTTTTCCAATATATGCTTTTGGCAGTTTTTATTGGATGTAATGCAAAGATATTCCACATGATTATCATTCGTGGTCTCAATGTGGTATCCATTTAAAAGGATATCTCTAAAACTGAGGAGATTTCTTCTGGATCTCGAAGAATATAAAGCCTCTTGAATGGACAATTGAGTTCCATTGGGTAGCCTAATGTGGGCTCTTCCGGAGCCTTCAATCAAGTCTGCAGGACCTGAGATGGTAGTCACATTGGCTTTAGAAGGCGTTAAAGTGGAGAAATAAATCCGATCGCGAAAGATCGTATGTGTAGTAGCACTGTCAACAAGACATATTTCTTCTCCATCCTTCATAAGTTGAGAGCATCCAAAATCCATGTTCATGCCTTCATAAAAGAAATAATAATAATAATTAATTAATTAGTTTGACTAAGGCAGTAAAATATGATATTATAGATCATTTATACATAAAAACAATTTAGTCATTCATTTGGGTACGAGAAAAAAAAAACATATATATATATATATATACCCATCATAATTCCTTGACATCAAAAAAATAGATGCATCATAGACCACATGCAATTTAATTAATGAACTCCAGAAAAAAAATAGGGAGGCCCCTTATGCAATTTAATTAATGCATCATAGACCACATGAAAAACATATGCAATTTAATTAGATGCATCATAAACCACATGATAGAGCAAAAAGTATCCAGAAAAAAAAACTACTTTTCATTGCCTTGCAAAATAGCTAGGAACAAACCAAACTAAAAAAAATCAGAGGCCTAAACAAAAGGTGACTAATGTAGGAAGAAAATTAAAAAAAAATGGCTAAACATAGGCTGACAACTAGTAGTCGTCAAGAATTCCACCACTGGTCATATCATCAAAATTGCTTCCATTGTTCGCAAAAAAATCTGAGATATCGAGCGGAGTAATGTCTATAGGCTCAGATGAATCCCAAGGGTCAGAGTGGTCAATGTAGTTTGTCTCCACATGTTTCTTTTTCAAGGAAGCTTTGTAGAGGGCCACCAAATGTTCTTCTGCACGACAGGTGCGAGCCCAATGGCCTTTACCACCACATCTAAGACAAACACTGTCTTCATTTTTATGAGGTTTGATCATCTGACCATTTCCTTTAGTAATCTTGGCATTGTTCCTTGGGCCCAACTACTGGTTGTAGCCCCCAAGAGCTTGGCCATTTTGTCGACCCTGACCACGTCTATGACCACGGTTACAGGCTTTGCCATGCCTTCCACCACATCTATTGCCATAACCACTAGTAATAATAGCATTCGCTTCAGGGAATGGTTGTGATCCTGTAGGGCGAGACTGATGGTTCTTCATTAAGAGTTCATTGTTTTGCTCAGCCACCAGAAGACAAGAGATGAGATCAGAATATTTGGTGAATCCTCTTTCTCTGTATTGCTGCTGGAAGACCATATTGGAGGCATGAAAAGTGGAGAATGTCTTTTCAAGCATCATGGCCTGAGTTACAGTTTCTCCACAAAGATTCATTTGGGAGGTGATCCTGAACATGGCAGAATTATAATCTATCACAGAACTGTAATCTTGAAGGAGCAGATGCGTCCATTCATAACGTGCTCTAGGTGAAGGAATGGATGGATTTTAAAACTTTTTAATTAGTGCGGAATTAGTTTAACCATTAAACTACTAACTAAACATAAAATCCATTCCTTTAACCCATGATCTTGGCTTATTGTGATATGTATATAAACATAGCATGCATAGTAAGGAAGAACAAAGAGGGAGTTTATGTTCTACTCACCCTTGGAGCGTGATCTCAATCCGATCCAAGTGAACCACCAAAGTTCCTCTCCTTGATCTCTCCTTGTGTGTGTTTCCTCCACCTTGAAGCACCTTGAATTAAGAACTCCTTCTTGTACTCCTTCTTGTGCTTGTGATCTTCTCCTTGATGTAATAAGTAAAGCCACAAAAAGATATGGCCTCTAAGGATCTTCACCAAGTGAATCAAGAGATGAAGAAAGATGAAAGAAAAGAAGAAATTATGCAAGTGTTCTTCTTTCCTTTAATTTGGTAATGGACCAAGAGAGAACTCTTTCTCTCTCTCTCTCTCAAATCTGAAAATAATAGTGTGGAGACACACTTATTCTCTTTGTCCATGCTTTCACTTTTATATAATAGGAAATAACTCCAATTACTAAAAGAAAATATTGACTTTCATAAAGCCAATATTTTGGCTGGTCCATACATGTTATTGGGCACTAAAAATGTGTCTTGGGCTTTCATTTAAATCTCATTTAGTGAAGCCCAAGTCCACATCAAAAACCCGACAATCGTTTAGGCCCAATAGGTTCGGTTTTACCCGAAAATCCTAATTATGTCCAAATAATAAATCTAATTAATTATTTGGTCATAACCAACTCTTGTTTAATCTTCTTCATATACAATCTCAATGATCCACTTATATGGTGTGCGATCTCTTAGGTTCTAATTAACAAGGCAGTGAAGTTTATAGAAACCATTCTATTTTGTTTACGAATCAAAAACTCCATTTTTGATTCTCCCTTGTTATTAGGATTATAAATGTTTATTAATCCTCGGGGACTTCACAAGTCATGAGTGACGTCTTGCAACATATCATGACTACCCTAGTTAATGTAGAATGACAAAGAACCTATTCAATTGGAATTACAATACAATACGGTCCTTCTCTAACACTATGTTCTAAATCACATCATCGGGGTATGGAATTGATATGTCAATCCCCTAATGTGATTTTCATTCTTATGTGATTCTTAGAATGTGATTAGAAACTCCTTTTTAATCTCATTCAATGCTTTGGCCAAAGACTTATTGAATCACATCTTTGAACATACACCTTATTTACTTAAGGATAGAGATTCCTTATTGTACACTCACATGTCTCCATGACCGAATTGATTATACCAATGAATGCATCTATTATATCCATTAAGGGACACAATATTATTGCATCATCAAGAAATAATCAATTCACTCATAAGACAACTATGGTGTCTCAGGTCAAAGGACTAATTTGTATTATTGCAATTTAGAGTTCAAGTTTGACATGTAAGTAAGACTCCATACAAGAACTCTAATGATCGCGTTCAGTGTACTCTTTAAATTAAGAGCACCCACATACTTGTATTAGTGTCTCCACACAAATGACAAGAGACATATCATCCTCCATTTTGAGCATACATAGTATGTGCTAGTCTTTCCGGATTATCAATGTCCAAGTGATAATCCTATGACTAGGAACCTTTTAGGATAAGAGTGTGAAAGAGTAAAGGTCTCACACATCTAACTCTTTAGATTACTTTCTCTTTAACTCATATTCCTTGGACCTTGTTCAATCAAATATCAAATATAAGCAATGAACAATAAACTTGCCCTTTTGATTAATAATAATTACAATAATAATTACATCAAAATGATTGTTTTAGGACACAATTCCTTCAATCTCCCACTTGTACTAAACCCAATCAGCCATGAAACGTACACCCATCTTCTCAAGATGTTGTTCTAGCTTTGCTTGTGATAAGGGCTTAGTGAATGGATCTGATATGTTATCAACAGATGCTACTTTGAGAATGTTAATGTCTCCACGATTAACAATCTCCCTTATGATATGGAAGCGTCTTTCGATGTGTTTGGATTTTTGATGAGACCTTGGTTCCTTGGCTTGAGCAATTGCCCCATTGTTGTCACAATAAAGTGGAATTGGTGACTCAATGGTAGGAACAACATCAAGTTCAGTGATGAACTTTTTTTTATCCAAACTGCTTCCTTTGCAGCATCAGATGCTGCAATGTATTCTGCCTCAGTAGTGGAATCTGCAGTAACGCTTTGTTTGCAGCTTCTCCAATTTACTGCACCTCCATTCAAGGTGAAGACAAACCCTGATGTGGATTTTCTGTCATTCACATCAGATTGAAAATCCGAGTTTGTGTATGCTTCCACTTGCAACTCTGATTGCAAATCACCACCTCCATAAACGAGGAATAAATCTTTAGTCCTTCTCAAGTACTTAAGGATATTCTTAACAGCATTCCAGTGTTCTAAACCTGGATTGGACTGATATCGACTAGTTATGCTTACGCCATAACTGATATCAGGTCTTGTGCATAGCATCGCATACATGAGGCTCCCTATTACAGATGCATATGGGATCTTGCTCATCTTTTGCACTTCCTCAATCGTTTGTGGGCACATTTTCTTAGAAAGGTGAATGCCATGTCTGACAGGCAGAAAACCCTTCTTAGATTGTTCCATGTGAAATCTATTCAACACTTTGTCTATGTACAAGGATTGAGATAATCCAATTAATCTCCTTGATCTATCTCTGTAGATTTTTATTCCTAGTACATAGGCAGCTTCTCCAAGATCCTTCATAAGGAAGGTCTTGGACAACCAAACTTTAATTGAAGATAACATTCCTACATCATTCCCAAATAGTAGGATGTCATCTACATAAAGTACAAGGAACACAACAGCACTCCCACTGACCTTCTTGTAAACACAAGGTTCATCCATGTTTTGTGTGAAACCAAAAGATTTGACTGCATCATCAAAACGGATGTTCCAACTCCTTGAAGCTTGCTTGAGTCCATAGATGGACCTATGAAGCTTACACACTTTATGAATGTCATCTTTAGACGTAAAGCCTTCAGGTTGATCCATATAAAGGTCTTCCTCAAGGTTGCCATTCAGAAAGGCAGTCTTTACGTCCATTTGCCATATCTCATAATCATAGTGAGCAGCTATAGCAAATAATATCCGAATAGATTTAACCATGGCAACAGGAGAGAACGTATCTTCATAGTCAATGCCCTCTCTTTGCTTATAGCCCTTTGCCACCAACCTTGCTTTGTAGGTTTCTATTTTACCATCTGAACCTATCTTTTTCTTGAAGACCCATTTGTTTCCAATTGGTCTAATACCAGGTGGAGGGTCAACGAGAGTCCAGACTTGATTGGTATACATAGAGTCAATCTCGGATTCCATGGCTTCTTGCCATTTCTTTGAGTCAACATTTGACATTGCTTCATTATAACTAGAAGGATCATACAGGTTTTCATTGTCACCAAGGAGATTTAACTCCCCAAGGCTTTCATGACACAAACCATACCTCTTGGGAGGTATCCGGATCCTACTAGAAATTCTTGGAGTTTGTGTTATAGTTGGTTCAGGAAGTTGTTCAATGGGAAATGGAGTGTTAGTTTGTGGCTTGTTGGACACTTCCTTGAGTTCTACCATTTGCTCAACATTTCCATCAAGGACGTAGTCCCTTTCAAGGAAAATGACATTCCTGCTAACAAACACCTTTTGTTCTTCAGGTTGATAGAAATAATATCCTAAACTATCTTTAGGATATCCCACAAATAAACACTTGCTTGATCTAGCTTCAAGCTTGCCTGCTTCTAGTCTTTTGACATAAGCTGGACAACCCCAAATCTTAATATGATTGAGACTTGGTTTCTTCCCATGCCACATCTCATATGGTGTAAGAGGGACAGACTTGGAAGGCACTTTATTCAACAAATAAATTGCTGTTTGAAGTGCATATCCCCAAAAGGATATAGGTAAATCAGTATAGCTCATCATGGAACGAACCATGTCTAACAAAGTTCGATTTCTCCTTTCAGAGACACCATTGAGTTGTGGTGTTCCAGGAGGAGCTAATGAAGAAACAATGCCTTCTTGTTTGAGATAATCAATAAACTCATTGCTTAAGTATTCGCCTCCTCGATCAGATCTTAGAGCTTTAATACTTCTGTCGGTTTGTTTCTCAACTTCATTCTTAAATTCTTTGAACTTTTCAAAGGCTTCAGATTTGTTCTTCATAAGGTATAAATAACCAAACCGAGAATAATCATCGGTAAAGGTTATGAAGTATGAGAATCCACCTCTACTAATAGTGGACATGGGACCACATACATCGGTATGTATTAGGCCTAGGAGTTCTTTAACTCTTGTTCTTTGTCCACCATAATGTGACTTGGTCATTTTTCCTTTTAGACAAGACTCACAAGTAGGCATAGGATCAGATCCTAATGACTCTAAGTATCCATTTTTGGATAATTTGTGAATTCTATCTTGGCTAATATGACCAAGTTTAAGGTGCCACATCTTAATGGGGTTAACCGTTTCTCGAGATCTCTTAGATCCCAAAGCATTTTCCTTCATACAGTTAATACTACCATCTAAAGCTAGATAAAAGAGACCATCAATAATATTAGCATGACATATCATGCGTTCATTAATAGATACAAAACCACTTAGTTTATCAAAAACTACTCTATAACCATCCTTCAAAAGCATGGAGATGGAGATAAGGTTCTTTATACATATAGGAAGATAAAGACAATTATTTAACTCCAATGTATCTCCTGATGGTAACTTCAAAATATAAGTCCCCACGGCTTTGGCATCAACTCTTGTGCCATTTCCTACACGTAGGGAAATTTCTCCAGCTTTAAGCTTCCTTGCTCCCACTAGGTCCTGCAACGAAGTGCAAACATGGTGGGATGCACCTGAATCAATTATCCAAGTGGAAGTATTATTAACTGTAAATATTGATTCAATCACATTGATCATACCTTCCGTTGAAGACTTGTTCTTCAAGGATGCAAGATAAGCTTTGCAATTCCTCTTCCAGTGCCCATCTTTGTTGCAAAAGAAACAAATACCTTTTGGTTCCTTTTGTTCCTTCTTCTTCTTCTTTTGGACTGCTCCCTTAGGCTTTATCACTTGTTTCTTCTTCCCTTTGCCTTTGGACTTACTGGATGAAGAAGAAGCGATAATGGCCGCACTCCCACTCTCTTTCTTGATTTGTTTCTCAGCTGTTACCAGCATATTGAGAAGATCAGAAAGAGTATGATCCATTTGTTGCATATTATAGTTCATTATGAACTGAGAAAATGAATCATCTAGGGAGGAAAGAAGAAGATCTTGAGCTAGCTCCGCATCAAGTGCAAATCCAAGGTCTTGAATTTGCTCAATAAGGCCTATCATTTTTAGACCATGTTGATGAACAGGTGCACCCCTCACATGCTTTGTCTTAACAAGCTCATTGACTACTGTGAAGCGCACATTTCTATTTCTCTCACCAAACAATTCAGTGAGATGAAGTAACATAGAATTGGCGCTATCCATATTCTCATGTTGCTTCTGAAGTTGTGAGTTCATGGATGCAAGCATAACACATTTAGCTTGAGTGTCATCATCCTTATGCTTTTGATAAGCAACACGTTGCTCATCGGTTGCATCTTGAGCCAAAAGAGTGTGAGGGGGTGCATTTTGTAAGACATAAGCGATCTTATCGAATGTCAATACAATTTTCAAATTGCGGAGCCAGTCATTGAAGTTTGGGCCCTCAAGACGATTTTCATTGAGAATTTTGGTGATAGGGTGTCCTGACATATTGCAATCTACATAACATAAAATAAAATAAATCAGATTTATTTTTAAAACCAAGTGACTCGGGTCTTAAGAATCAAATGGCACCCTCTCACTATTTTATCAAATTCCAAATCCCTCAAAGGAATTCGAGAGTATAAATTAAAACTCTTAGTGAGTATGGAAGACTCATTTTCATTAAGCCAACCGCATCATAATAGAACTATAAGTCAACTTAATTTCCATGAGAGGATACTCTTATCCAATCACATCAAATGTGAATATCCATAACTTTGGCCTCTAAAGTAATTACGTCTCACCATAATAGGATATTGATAAATTACTCTAGTTAAGCTATACCCAACATCTCATGTAAGTATAGAGATCAAAAATTAAATCTCATCATAATAGAATATTGACCAAGATTTGTCCCTACCTTACAACATCAAATGTTGAATAACCTCTCTTTAATGCTCCTAGCAAGAAATACCTCCGTTCGGAATGATATTCACATGCAAGAACATCTACTAGGAGATTACAATGTTGGAAGGCCACAAAGAAGCATTCATAATGACTTCTTCGTTTTTCAACTTAATATCACTTTGAGGGAATTTTAAGGTCTCATCTTTAATAATCTTATTAATAACAATCACATTGCATTTGCTTTGATCCTATTGCAATCACACATTCATTATACTTGATCTATAATAAAATACTCCCACTAATTGTTTTCAGAAAAACAATTTGATTTCATCAAAAACATTTTTCAAATGGAATCATGGGAAATATAAAATTACTTGATCAAGTGCAATGGACATGCAATTATAATAGGTCACATAGGATGATTATGGACTTGTTGTTTGATCCAACATGAGCCAATATGTTGGATCAAGGTCATGTTTGGGTGGTTGATTTTAATTACGCGTAACGATTACGAAAATTAAATAACTAAGCTAAGCTATTACACTTTGCACTTGAACTTCTTTCAAGGCTAGATGACTTCAAACTTCTTCTTTGGATCATCCTCATGTGCATCCATCTTCGATTACAAGAGTGGATTAGGGGCATACAAGCTCCCATTTAAATTTAATCAAACTTGAATAAATTAAATAAGCTACTTAGTTACACAACCAAATGAATTAACTACTTTAATTACATAACCCAAATGAATTAACTACTTTAATTACATAACCACATTCATTCAAAATGAATAGTCGGCCAATCACATGCTCAATTATATTTGGCCATAGTCCATAATCATCCTTTAATTAACCAAGATTAATAAGGTTAATTAAACAAGCATAATTAACTCAATCAAAATAAGTTAACCACTAAATTACTTTAATTTAATGCAAGTAAATTAGTTGAGTGATTTAGGGGATGATGATGTCTTACATCATGCATCACTAACTTTTGGTGAGTAATTTAGGGGATGATGTCTCACATCACTTTTGATGAGTGATTTAGGGGATGATGTTTTACATCATGCATCACCAACTTTTGGTGAGTGATTTAGGGGATGATGTTTTACATCATGCATCACCAACTTTTGGTGAGTGATTTAGGGGATGATGTTTTACATCATGATTCACCAACCTTTGGTGAGTAATTTAGGGAGACATGTCTCTTATCTTATTCCAACTTTTGGTGGGTAATTTAGAGAAACTAATAGTAAAGATGACTAACTCTACCAACCTTTTGGTGAGGGAATCATGGAAATGATTTTATGTCATCACTAACTATTGGATAAATTTCAATTCATGAATTTATGGATCAAAAGTGAGAGCAAACACCATGAAAAATTAGCTAGTTCATAACTAGTTTAGACATGTTCCAAAGCTGGAAATAAAATTCCAGTTTTGTGTTCTTCCATTGAACATTTGTTTACTTCATCTTTGAAGCCAAAAATCATGCATACCCTAAGGCATATATAATCTAATATGTTTCTAAGATTAACACCTTAATTAAGAAACATATAGAATCCCTTAATACATATCTCATATGCATCAAAGTTTCATAAAACTTAAACCACTTCTTACATGTAATTTCCAGAAAACTTTTTCTAGCTATCATAAAATCTACCTTACATCACATGCTTCATAACTTTTATGATAAAGCAAATTTTATGATCTAAATTACATATTACTCTAAGCTTAAGAAAATCACATCAACCAAAATACTTAGCCATGTTTATAACATACCAAAATTAAGCCAATGGCTCTGATACCAATTGAAGGAATGGATGGATTTTAAAACTTTTTAATTAGTGCGGAATTAGTTTAACCATTAAACTACTAACTAAACATAAAATCCATTCCTTTAACCCATGATCTTGGCTTATTGTGATATGTATATAAACATAGCATGCATAGTAAGGAAGAACAAAGAGGGAGTTTATGTTCTACTCACCCTTGGAGCGTGATCTCAATCCGATCCAAGTGAACCACCAAAGTTCCTCTCCTTGATCTCTCCTTGTGTGTGTTTCCTCCACCTTGAAGCACCTTGAATTAAGAACTCCTTCTTGTACTCCTTCTTGTGCTTGTGATCTTCTCCTTGATGTAATAAGTAAAGCCACAAAAAGATATGGCCTCTAAGGATCTTCACCAAGTGAATCAAGAGATGAAGAAAGATGAAAGAAAAGAAGAAATTATGCAAGTGTTCTTCTTTCCTTTAATTTGGTAATGGACCAAGAGAGAACTCTTTCTCTCTCTCTCTCTCAAATCTGAAAATAATAGTGTGGAGACACACTTATTCTCTTTGTCCATGCTTTCACTTTTATATAATAGGAAATAACTCCAATTACTAAAAGAAAATATTGACTTTCATAAAGCCAATATTTTGGCTGGTCCATACATGTTATTGGGCACTAAAAATGTGTCTTGGGCTTTCATTTAAATCTCATTTAGTGAAGCCCAAGTCCACATCAAAAACCCGACAATCGTTTAGGCCCAATAGGTTCGGTTTTACCCGAAAATCCTAATTATGTCCAAATAATAAATCTAATTAATTATTTGGTCATAACCAACTCTTGTTTAATCTTCTTCATATACAATCTCAATGATCCACTTATATGGTGTGCGATCTCTTAGGTTCTAATTAACAAGGCAGTGAAGTTTATAGAAACCATTCTATTTTGTTTACGAATCAAAAACTCCATTTTTGATTCTCCCTTGTTATTAGGATTATAAATGTTTATTAATCCTCGGGGACTTCACAAGTCATGAGTGACGTCTTGCAACATATCATGACTACCCTAGTTAATGTAGAATGACAAAGAACCTATTCAATTGGAATTACAATACAATACGGTCCTTCTCTAACACTATGTTCTAAATCACATCATCGGGGTATGGAATTGATATGTCAATCCCCTAATGTGATTTTCATTCTTATGTGATTCTTAGAATGTGATTAGAAACTCCTTTTTAATCTCATTCAATGCTTTGGCCAAAGACTTATTGAATCACATCTTTGAACATACACCTTATTTACTTAAGGATAGAGATTCCTTATTGTACACTCACATGTCTCCATGACCGAATTGATTATACCAATGAATGCATCTATTATATCCA
Source organism: Rosa chinensis (assembly GCF_002994745.2). Taxonomy (NCBI): domain Eukaryota; kingdom Viridiplantae; phylum Streptophyta; class Magnoliopsida; order Rosales; family Rosaceae; genus Rosa; species Rosa chinensis. The sequence continues at coordinate 64,069,989 of NC_037088.1, read as the reverse complement.
TTAAGGGACACAATATTATTGCATCATCAAGAAATAATCAATTCACTCATAAGACAACTATGGTGTCTCAGGTCAAAGGACTAATTTGTATTATTGCAATTTAGAGTTCAAGTTTGACATGTAAGTAAGACTCCATACAAGAACTCTAATGATCGCGTTCAGTGTACTCTTTAAATTAAGAGCACCCACATACTTGTATTAGTGTCTCCACACAAATGACAAGAGACATATCATCCTCCATTTTGAGCATACATAGTATGTGCTAGTCTTTCCGGATTATCAATGTCCAAGTGATAATCCTATGACTAGGAACCTTTTAGGATAAGAGTGTGAAAGAGTAAAGGTCTCACACATCTAACTCTTTAGATTACTTTCTCTTTAACTCATATTCCTTGGACCTTGTTCAATCAAATATCAAATATAAGCAATGAACAATAAACTTGCCCTTTTGATTAATAATAATTACAATAATAATTACATCAAAATGATTGTTTTAGGACACAATTCCTTCAATCTCCCACTTGTACTAAACCCAATCAGCCATGAAACGTACACCCATCTTCTCAAGATGTTGTTCTAGCTTTGCTTGTGATAAGGGCTTAGTGAATGGATCTGATATGTTATCAACAGATGCTACTTTGAGAATGTTAATGTCTCCACGATTAACAATCTCCCTTATGATATGGAAGCGTCTTTCGATGTGTTTGGATTTTTGATGAGACCTTGGTTCCTTGGCTTGAGCAATTGCCCCATTGTTGTCACAATAAAGTGGAATTGGTGACTCAATGGTAGGAACAACATCAAGTTCAGTGATGAACTTTTTTTTTATCCAAACTGCTTCCTTTGCAGCATCAGATGCTGCAATGTATTCTGCCTCAGTAGTGGAATCTGCAGTAACGCTTTGTTTGCAGCTTCTCCAATTTACTGCACCTCCATTCAAGGTGAAGACAAACCCTGATGTGGATTTTCTGTCATTCACATCAGATTGAAAATCCGAGTTTGTGTATGCTTCCACTTGCAACTCTGATTGCAAATCACCACCTCCATAAACGAGGAATAAATCTTTAGTCCTTCTCAAGTACTTAAGGATATTCTTAACAGCATTCCAGTGTTCTAAACCTGGATTGGACTGATATCGACTAGTTATGCTTACGCCATAACTGATATCAGGTCTTGTGCATAGCATCGCATACATGAGGCTCCCTATTACAGATGCATATGGGATCTTGCTCATCTTTTGCACTTCCTCAATCGTTTGTGGGCACATTTTCTTAGAAAGGTGAATGCCATGTCTGACAGGCAGAAAACCCTTCTTAGATTGTTCCATGTGAAATCTATTCAACACTTTGTCTATGTACAAGGATTGAGATAATCCAATTAATCTCCTTGATCTATCTCTGTAGATTTTTATTCCTAGTACATAGGCAGCTTCTCCAAGATCCTTCATAAGGAAGGTCTTGGACAACCAAACTTTAATTGAAGATAACATTCCTACATCATTCCCAAATAGTAGGATGTCATCTACATAAAGTACAAGGAACACAACAGCACTCCCACTGACCTTCTTGTAAACACAAGGTTCATCCATGTTTTGTGTGAAACCAAAAGATTTGACTGCATCATCAAAACGGATGTTCCAACTCCTTGAAGCTTGCTTGAGTCCATAGATGGACCTATGAAGCTTACACACTTTATGAATGTCATCTTTAGACGTAAAGCCTTCAGGTTGATCCATATAAAGGTCTTCCTCAAGGTTGCCATTCAGAAAGGCAGTCTTTACGTCCATTTGCCATATCTCATAATCATAGTGAGCAGCTATAGCAAATAATATCCGAATAGATTTAACCATGGCAACAGGAGAGAACGTATCTTCATAGTCAATGCCCTCTCTTTGCTTATAGCCCTTTGCCACCAACCTTGCTTTGTAGGTTTCTATTTTACCATCTGAACCTATCTTTTTCTTGAAGACCCATTTGTTTCCAATTGGTCTAATACCAGGTGGAGGGTCAACGAGAGTCCAGACTTGATTGGTATACATAGAGTCAATCTCGGATTCCATGGCTTCTTGCCATTTCTTTGAGTCAACATTTGACATTGCTTCATTATAACTAGAAGGATCATACAGGTTTTCATTGTCACCAAGGAGATTTAACTCCCCAAGGCTTTCATGACACAAACCATACCTCTTGGGAGGTATCCGGATCCTACTAGAAATTCTTGGAGTTTGTGTTATAGTTGGTTCAGGAAGTTGTTCAATGGGAAATGGAGTGTTAGTTTGTGGCTTGTTGGACACTTCCTTGAGTTCTACCATTTGCTCAACATTTCCATCAAGGACGTAGTCCCTTTCAAGGAAAATGACATTCCTGCTAACAAACACCTTTTGTTCTTCAGGTTGATAGAAATAATATCCTAAACTATCTTTAGGATATCCCACAAATAAACACTTGCTTGATCTAGCTTCAAGCTTGCCTGCTTCTAGTCTTTTGACATAAGCTGGACAACCCCAAATCTTAATATGATTGAGACTTGGTTTCTTCCCATGCCACATCTCATATGGTGTAAGAGGGACAGACTTGGAAGGCACTTTATTCAACAAATAAATTGCTGTTTGAAGTGCATATCCCCAAAAGGATATAGGTAAATCAGTATAGCTCATCATGGAACGAACCATGTCTAACAAAGTTCGATTTCTCCTTTCAGAGACACCATTGAGTTGTGGTGTTCCAGGAGGAGCTAATGAAGAAACAATGCCTTCTTGTTTGAGATAATCAATAAACTCATTGCTTAAGTATTCGCCTCCTCGATCAGATCTTAGAGCCTTAATACTTCTGTCGGTTTGTTTCTCAACTTCATTCTTAAATTCTTTGAACTTTTCAAAGGCTTCAGATTTGTTCTTCATAAGGTATAAATAACCAAACCGAGAATAATCATCGGTAAAGGTTATGAAGTATGAGAATCCACCTCTACTAATAGTGGACATGGGACCACATACATCGGTATGTATTAGGCCTAGGAGTTCTTTAACTCTTGTTCTTTGTCCACCATAATGTGACTTGGTCATTTTTCCTTTTAGACAAGACTCACAAGTAGGCATAGGATCAGATCCTAATGACTCTAAGTATCCATTTTTGGATAATTTGTGAATTCTATCTTGGCTAATATGACCAAGTTTAAGGTGCCACATCTTAATGGGGTTAACCGTTTCTCGAGATCTCTTAGATCCCAAAGCATTTTCCTTCATACAGTTAATACTACCATCTAAAGCTAGATAAAAGAGACCATCAATAATATTAGCATGACATATCATGCGTTCATTAATAGATACAAAACCACTTAGTTTATCAAAAACTACTCTATAACCATCCTTCAAAAGCATGGAGATGGAGATAAGGTTCTTTATACATATAGGAAGATAAAGACAATTATTTAACTCCAATGTATCTCCTGATGGTAACTTCAAAATATAAGTCCCCACGGCTTTGGCATCAACTCTTGTGCCATTTCCTACACGTAGGGAAATTTCTCCAGCTTTAAGCTTCCTTGCTCCCACTAGGTCCTGCAACGAAGTGCAAACATGGTGGGATGCACCTGAATCAATTATCCAAGTGGAAGTATTATTAACTGTAAATATTGATTCAATCACATTGATCATACCTTCCGTTGAAGACTTGTTCTTCAAGGATGCAAGATAAGCTTTGCAATTCCTCTTCCAGTGCCCATCTTTGTTGCAAAAGAAACAAATACCTTTTGGTTCCTTTTGTTCCTTCTTCTTCTTCTTTTGGACTGCTCCCTTAGGCTTTATCACTTGTTTCTTCTTCCCTTTGCCTTTGGACTTACTGGATGAAGAAGAAGCGATAATGGCCGCACTCCCACTCTCTTTCTTGATTTGTTTCTCAGCTGTTACCAGCATATTGAGAAGATCAGAAAGAGTATGATCCATTTGTTGCATATTATAGTTCATTATGAACTGAGAAAATGAATCATCTAGGGAGGAAAGAAGAAGATCTTGAGCTAGCTCCGCATCAAGTGCAAATCCAAGGTCTTGAATTTGCTCAATAAGGCCTATCATTTTTAGACCATGTTGATGAACAGGTGCACCCCTCACATGCTTTGTCTTAACAAGCTCATTGACTACTGTGAAGCGCACATTTCTATTTCTCTCACCAAACAATTCAGTGAGATGAAGTAACATAGAATTGGCGCTATCCATATTCTCATGTTGCTTCTGAAGTTGTGAGTTCATGGATGCAAGCATAACACATTTAGCTTGAGTGTCATCATCCTTATGCTTTTGATAAGCAACACGTTGCTCATCGGTTGCATCTTGAGCCAAAAGAGTGTGAGGGGGTGCATTTTGTAAGACATAAGCGATCTTATCGAATGTCAATACAATTTTCAAATTGCGGAGCCAGTCATTGAAGTTTGGGCCCTCAAGACGATTTTCATTGAGAATTTTGGTGATAGGGTGTCCTGACATATTGCAATCTACATAACATAAAATAAAATAAATCAGATTTATTTTTAAAACCAAGTGACTCGGGTCTTAAGAATCAAATGGCACCCTCTCACTATTTTATCAAATTCCAAATCCCTCAAAGGAATTCGAGAGTATAAATTAAAACTCTTAGTGAGTATGGAAGACTCATTTTCATTAAGCCAACCGCATCATAATAGAACTATAAGTCAACTTAATTTCCATGAGAGGATACTCTTATCCAATCACATCAAATGTGAATATCCATAACTTTGGCCTCTAAAGTAATTACGTCTCACCATAATAGGATATTGATAAATTACTCTAGTTAAGCTATACCCAACATCTCATGTAAGTATAGAGATCAAAAATTAAATCTCATCATAATAGAATATTGACCAAGATTTGTCCCTACCTTACAACATCAAATGTTGAATAACCTCTCTTTAATGCTCCTAGCAAGAAATACCTCCGTTCGGAATGATATTCACATGCAAGAACATCTACTAGGAGATTACAATGTTGGAAGGCCACAAAGAAGCATTCATAATGACTTCTTCGTTTTTCAACTTAATATCACTTTGAGGGAATTTTAAGGTCTCATCTTTAATAATCTTATTAATAACAATCACATTGCATTTGCTTTGATCCTATTGCAATCACACATTCATTATACTTGATCTATAATAAAATACTCCCACTAATTGTTTTCAGAAAAACAATTTGATTTCATCAAAAACATTTTTCAAATGGAATCATGGGAAATATAAAATTACTTGATCAAGTGCAATGGACATGCAATTATAATAGGTCACATAGGATGATTATGGACTTGTTGTTTGATCCAACATGAGCCAATATGTTGGATCAAGGTCATGTTTGGGTGGTTGATTTTAATTACGCGTAACGATTACGAAAATTAAATAACTAAGCTAAGCTATTACACTTTGCACTTGAACTTCTTTCAAGGCTAGATGACTTCAAACTTCTTCTTTGGATCATCCTCATGTGCATCCATCTTCGATTACAAGAGTGGATTAGGGGCATACAAGCTCCCATTTAAATTTAATCAAACTTGAATAAATTAAATAAGCTACTTAGTTACACAACCAAATGAATTAACTACTTTAATTACATAACCCAAATGAATTAACTACTTTAATTACATAACCACATTCATTCAAAATGAATAGTCGGCCAATCACATGCTCAATTATATTTGGCCATAGTCCATAATCATCCTTTAATTAACCAAGATTAATAAGGTTAATTAAACAAGCATAATTAACTCAATCAAAATAAGTTAACCACTAAATTACTTTAATTTAATGCAAGTAAATTAGTTGAGTGATTTAGGGGATGATGATGTCTTACATCATGCATCACTAACTTTTGGTGAGTAATTTAGGGGATGATGTCTCACATCACTTTTGATGAGTGATTTAGGGGATGATGTTTTACATCATGCATCACCAACTTTTGGTGAGTGATTTAGGGGATGATGTTTTACATCATGCATCACCAACTTTTGGTGAGTGATTTAGGGGATGATGTTTTACATCATGATTCACCAACCTTTGGTGAGTAATTTAGGGAGACATGTCTCTTATCTTATTCCAACTTTTGGTGGGTAATTTAGAGAAACTAATAGTAAAGATGACTAACTCTACCAACCTTTTGGTGAGGGAATCATGGAAATGATTTTATGTCATCACTAACTATTGGATAAATTTCAATTCATGAATTTATGGATCAAAAGTGAGAGCAAACACCATGAAAAATTAGCTAGTTCATAACTAGTTTAGACATGTTCCAAAGCTGGAAATAAAATTCCAGTTTTGTGTTCTTCCATTGAACATTTGTTTACTTCATCTTTGAAGCCAAAAATCATGCATACCCTAAGGCATATATAATCTAATATGTTTCTAAGATTAACACCTTAATTAAGAAACATATAGAATCCCTTAATACATATCTCATATGCATCAAAGTTTCATAAAACTTAAACCACTTCTTACATGTAATTTCCAGAAAACTTTTTCTAGCTATCATAAAATCTACCTTACATCACATGCTTCATAACTTTTATGATAAAGCAAATTTTATGATCTAAATTACATATTACTCTAAGCTTAAGAAAATCACATCAACCAAAATACTTAGCCATGTTTATAACATACCAAAATTAAGCCAATGGCTCTGATACCAATTGAAGGAATGGATGGATTTTAAAACTTTTTAATTAGTGCGGAATTAGTTTAACCATTAAACTACTAACTAAACATAAAATCCATTCCTTTAACCCATGATCTTGGCTTATTGTGATATGTATATAAACATAGCATGCATAGTAAGGAAGAACAAAGAGGGAGTTTATGTTCTACTCACCCTTGGAGCGTGATCTCAATCCGATCCAAGTGAACCACCAAAGTTCCTCTCCTTGATCTCTCCTTGTGTGTGTTTCCTCCACCTTGAAGCACCTTGAATTAAGAACTCCTTCTTGTACTCCTTCTTGTGCTTGTGATCTTCTCCTTGATGTAATAAGTAAAGCCACAAAAAGATATGGCCTCTAAGGATCTTCACCAAGTGAATCAAGAGATGAAGAAAGATGAAAGAAAAGAAGAAATTATGCAAGTGTTCTTCTTTCCTTTAATTTGGTAATGGACCAAGAGAGAACTCTTTCTCTCTCTCTCTCTCAAATCTGAAAATAATAGTGTGGAGACACACTTATTCTCTTTGTCCATGCTTTCACTTTTATATAATAGGAAATAACTCCAATTACTAAAAGAAAATATTGACTTTCATAAAGCCAATATTTTGGCTGGTCCATACATGTTATTGGGCACTAAAAATGTGTCTTGGGCTTTCATTTAAATCTCATTTAGTGAAGCCCAAGTCCACATCAAAAACCCGACAATCGTTTAGGCCCAATAGGTTCGGTTTTACCCGAAAATCCTAATTATGTCCAAATAATAAATCTAATTAATTATTTGGTCATAACCAACTCTTGTTTAATCTTCTTCATATACAATCTCAATGATCCACTTATATGGTGTGCGATCTCTTAGGTTCTAATTAACAAGGCAGTGAAGTTTATAGAAACCATTCTATTTTGTTTACGAATCAAAAACTCCATTTTTGATTCTCCCTTGTTATTAGGATTATAAATGTTTATTAATCCTCGGGGACTTCACAAGTCATGAGTGACGTCTTGCAACATATCATGACTACCCTAGTTAATGTAGAATGACAAAGAACCTATTCAATTGGAATTACAATACAATACGGTCCTTCTCTAACACTATGTTCTAAATCACATCATCGGGGTATGGAATTGATATGTCAATCCCCTAATGTGATTTTCATTCTTATGTGATTCTTAGAATGTGATTAGAAACTCCTTTTTAATCTCATTCAATGCTTTGGCCAAAGACTTATTGAATCACATCTTTGAACATACACCTTATTTACTTAAGGATAGAGATTCCTTATTGTACACTCACATGTCTCCATGACCGAATTGATTATACCAATGAATGCATCTATTATATCCATTAAGGGACACAATATTATTGCATCATCAAGAAATAATCAATTCACTCATAAGACAACTATGGTGTCTCAGGTCAAAGGACTAATTTGTATTATTGCAATTTAGAGTTCAAGTTTGACATGTAAGTAAGACTCCATACAAGAACTCTAATGATCGCGTTCAGTGTACTCTTTAAATTAAGAGCACCCACATACTTGTATTAGTGTCTCCACACAAATGACAAGAGACATATCATCCTCCATTTTGAGCATACATAGTATGTGCTAGTCTTTCCGGATTATCAATGTCCAAGTGATAATCCTATGACTAGGAACCTTTTAGGATAAGAGTGTGAAAGAGTAAAGGTCTCACACATCTAACTCTTTAGATTACTTTCTCTTTAACTCATATTCCTTGGACCTTGTTCAATCAAATATCAAATATAAGCAATGAACAATAAACTTGCCCTTTTGATTAATAATAATTACAATAATAATTACATCAAAATGATTGTTTTAGGACACAATTCCTTCACTAGGGAGCACAACAGTCTTTTGGTGAGCAAACCTATCTGCCAAACCTGTCCATAGCTCAAGTGGGTATTTGACAGTTAAGTACTCGTCCTTCAATCCCTGATGGAGATGGTGGCGCAGAAAAATCATAGCCTTAGCTTTATTCTGCGGGAACGTTGAGTTTCCTTCGTTGATTGTAGGCCCAAGGTTTTGGGCTTCGAGATGAATCTCTGCATCAAGGGCCCAAGACAGGTAGTTCTTGCCAGAGATGTCAAGGGCGACAAAATCCAATTTTTCCAAATTCGTCATCTTCCTGCCACAATGAAGATGAGGTATGTTAGGATCCATGTATAGTGTTAGAACTATAGGTTCTTAACAAATAAGTAATCAATATCGAAACTTCAGGTTCGAAAAAAAAAAATGAACATTGGATCGCAATTATATACACAAAGCTTCAGGTTCGTGGTCTTATGATTAGAACTTCAGGTTCTAAAATTCCGTATTTTTGAACTTCGGGTTCAAACGGATATGTACTCGAAACTTCTGGCTCGAGTAGCAGTAGTGAAACTTCAGGTTCACGTGTATTATGAATATTAAGTATGTTTAATTGATAAAACATATAAGATAAATTTAATTAAATAAATATCATATATGCGATAAGGAATGAAACAGCAAAGATATATCCATTATGTTAACAACATATACCTCATATATATATATATATATGTATATGTATACAGGAACGTGCGATTAGATAATCATATGAAACCATATATATATATATATATATATATATATATTAAACTATATATATATGTATATATTAAAGTGCGATTAGAGAATAGAGATCATAGTAAACTATATATATGCTTGCCAATAGTTAGCAACCAACTAAAGTGCGATTATGGTCCACAGTAAACTATATAAAGGAACGTGTTTGTGAAGCAAATAGACTATATTAAACAAAACAACCATATATTAAACTATAGACGATACTTGTACCCAGGATATATTAAACTATATATATATATATATATATATATATATATAGGATTGCAGAAGCACAAAAAAATAAAACATTCCATAAACCCTAATATGACACTGAAGCAACTGCAATAAGGCGCCGTATATCAAAAAATAAGTCAAAAAATAAAAAAAACATTGATATGATGCCATATAAACCCTAATATGCATAATTGATATAGATTATAAATAAACTCATAGATCATGAGTTATAGTTAAGAGCAACAACGTTGCACTATAAACTCGTAGATCATCACAGAGTTTTAAGAAAAATAGCAGAGCGTGCTGATAACGTGTTAAAAAGTATTGACTTACTTTGTAGAGAATAAGAAACGTATAAAGAGAGGAGAAGTATGTTATTCAGTCTTAGAGGCCGCTCTTATATAGAGGTAGGGTTTACATGATAAGTGTTTAAACTATTGATATATTACATGTAGGTCCCTAACTAATAATGTGGACAGCCACATAAGAAATAATATTTACAACATTTAGCAAATTAGTACTAGATTTTTTTTTTTAAAATCCATCATTAACTTTGAAACTCTAACTCTAAATTAGTACTAGATTCTAGATCTATGTGTTAATTAATTTATAGATCAAGTTTGAAAGCTATTTCCCTTGCCCTCTCTAGATCTATGTGTTAATTTGAATCTAACTTGATTCTAGATTCTAGATCTCTAACTCTAACTTTGAAAAATAGATGTTGGCTTTTATAGTTCATGCGTGTTGATGAGTTTATAACATAGCATGGTTTTTTATTTTTAACTTTTATTATGATTTATCTTGTAGGATGGGAAAGATTTATGCATGTGGTGATTGTGGAGATGAGTTTGACAAGAAATCGGTGTTCAAAAAGCATGAGCTTAAGCATGAGGATGACAAAAAGAGAAAGGAGTTGGAGCAAACCCTAGCAGCCCATCTCAACTTGAACAAGAATGGTGAGTTGAAGGAATTTGAGCGCTCCACATGCAAGTCAAGCTTTGTGCTTGAGAATGGTCTGAAAAACCATCTCAAGAGCACAAAGCATGCTGCATAGTGTCATGTCATGCAGATTCAGTTATGCCTAGCTTATATTTTGCTCGAGTCTTAGACTCTTAGTACTCTTGGCATCAAGGCCAATTATGCGCAACTTTTATCAAACCTTATATGATATTTGCTACTAATTAAGCAAGTACGATCCTACTTAAGGAAATGTTTAGTTAAACACTTAATCATAACAATACGAGCTTGTTGCCGTTATCAGGATTACCTCACAAGAGCTACAATTTCAGCGGATCCAATTTTATATTCAGATGATTGCATTGTTGTGATCGCATTTGAGGAGCGTTGCGAATTAGCTTCTATTAGACTCAGTAAAGATACAAGGTGGACTTACATTACTAGTGAAAGGTCTCTTAGAGTCTATCAACACTACTACACAGAACACTTTTAATGACATTTGAAAAAAGTCATGAAAAGGTTTTCATGACGTTTCTCAAACGTCATGCAGAACGTCGTCTCTACTGGTGCCGTCTTATGTGGCATGAATCGATGACAATCCGAAAACGTCATAGAAAAGTATGTCCATGACAGTTAGAAAACGTCATAGAAAGTTTTCCATGACGATTAGAAAACGTCATAGAAAGCTTTCCATGACGGTTAGAAAACGTCAGAGAAAGTATTTCAATGACGGTTAGAAAACGTCATAGAAAGTTTTGCATGACGGTTAGAAAACGTCATAGAAAGTTTTCCATGACTGTTAGAAAACGTCATAGAAAGTATTTCAATGACGGTTAGAAAACGTTAGAGAAAGTATTTGCATGACAGTTTGAAAACATCATAAAACATATTTCCATGACGGTTAGAAAATGTCATAGAAAGTATTTCCATGACGTTTTTTAGTTGCCATTGAAAAATGTTTTAATGACGTTTTATGAATGTCATGCACATATGTTCAATGACATTTACAAAGTGTCATAAGATAAATAAAATTTTGAAAAAAAAAAATTATTCAATTTATTTAATATTTAATTAAAAACAAATATTTAGCACCATATATAGCTTTACCTCATCACAATTCTTTGGCGATACTTCGATCGAAGAAAGGAAATAAAAATGTGTCTTCCCGATTCAAAAGAAAGTCGTTACATGTACTTTGATCTTTGGAAAGTTAACGTTGCACATACGACATAGTACTAGCTTGTATGTACGTATATATAATACCAAGAGAAACGATGAAATATTTAATAGTATATAGTACGTAAAAGAGATTGACCAAAGACCATCCGCCACTTGATCAAGAACTCCGATCCCCAGTCACAAGTGGAATGGTTTCCGATTGCAATGGGGAAAGTCTCAGTACTTTTAGTCCCAAGAGGAATGGTTTCAATTCCCAATTTATATTGGAGACAAGCCTTCTAATCTTTTTGAATCCCAGCTAGCCTTTAATGGAGTAGGATGAGTAGACTATCTCTATAAATAGAGGGATGGATTACTATTTGACAGCCAAAACTCCAAATCTTTCTAAAGTCCATCAGCCACTCCATACTAGAGACCCAGTTAAGGGGACGCTATGTTTCAGCTGTAAAAACCATATACATGTTCACAACATATGCATACAAGATTTGACAACAATCACAAAAGAACTAAAGCTTACCTTCAGCAATCATAGGCATGGATTCCATCTCTGCAGCTGCAAACACGATCACTGAATATGGTCTTCTGTTACTTACCAACTTGCTTCTCAATGGACATAACTTAGCAAATAACGTCGGTGGTAACATGGACCAATTCATCCATATATATATAGGTGACTTAACCCTCAAGGAGCTTCGCATTAAAGCATTCCTTATCGGATTAGGTTTCCTGGTTAGATTCTTAATGTATCACATCTTGTAGCCTTTCTAGTAGACTAAGCAATGGATTACTATCCTTAATGAATTGATACACTGCTTCATTAAGCTACTAGTATTGATTTATAGTTTGTGTCCATGTTGAACTAGTTTTGACATTAAGCTAATTATCAATTTACTATATGTTAATGTGTGACAAGTCCATGTTGATTCTAACATCAAATCGATTGCTAAAGTTTGCCAAAACATATACTATACACAGTTTAGAGATACCATTAGATTATTTGCGATTTAGTGTTGTTGTAAGTTGTCACATTGTGTAGCTGATAGGAGAATAAAATGTGACGTTTATAATGTTTAAACCCTATATTTTGCTAAGTTATTTCCTTTATCTTGATCAATTTAACTTAGTTAGTGTTTTTACAGGTAAAATGGAGATCTACTCATACTAGGAGACCTGTGGAAGACATGTGGAAGCATCTAAGAAGTCTGATGAAGATAATTACCGAATTGAACACAAATTGTGCTCTAAAAATCAAATCTATTACAGATTCGGAAAACTGCCACTGCAGATCAGTCAACTTCAACGGAGTGTCAAAAATCGGTCAAAGCTCAGAAAATTATGATCTTTATATGGTTGGAAATCTACGGATGTCTAGTTTCCAGAAATTTTTACAGCTCATCGATATCTATTTTCTAGAAGAAGTTATGACCGTTTTAGTGGACTGAGGTCAAGTCTGCCGGAAATCTGTTTTGTGTCAAAGGAGTTCAAACTCAATTTTGTTTCTTCATCATCTATCTAAGTTTGTTTTCAAACTTGAGTACCATTTGGACAGAACATTTAGACTGTTATAGTATAAATATATTATAGTATAAATATCTATATCTTGTAATAGGTACTTGAGTGTATAGATAAGTACTTGAGTGTGTAAATATAGGTATGAAGACTTGTGTGGCATAAAGGAGATGGGGAAGCAACAAGCATGGCAGCTCTCATAATTTCAGCAACCATGTGGAGCTGCAGCTATGATCATTGAAGCCACTATAATGGACTTCGTACCATTACATTCACACTACAATGTATTCCTATAAATACCCTCTTTTGTGAGAATAAAAAGGGACTTTCCTTCATCAATTTTCCATCTTCTTCCTCTCTCAATTTTCTTATCATAGCAGTTTTCATATCTTCAAGGAGCTTAGCTGTGCTATCCACCCTCCTAATTGTGATCACCACCTTGTACCGCCACCTTGGAGCTGCTTTGGATCTTTGGGACGTAATCAAGGGTTGTTCATTCCACCATTATCATCATATCTTCACGGTTTTGTGTAATTGTAGATAGAGAATTCTGTTTTTATTTTCTTTGTAAACTGAAATTATGAGTTCATAATCTTATTTTTGGAACAATTTTGATGCTCTTTTCAAAGTAATATTAGTTTATGTGTTCTTGATTTTTGTGTGTTTCATCTATATGAAAAGATAATCTGATTTTGTTTTAAAGAAAACGTTTACATGTTTTTGGTTCTTTGGTTCGAAACATAGAGTGATTGCATGTAATTGGAGCTAGCAATTAGGTTTATGCTTTGTAATCCTAATTCAAATGAGTAGTAAAGGCTTAGGACATAAGTCGAAATCAGATTGTTTATGCATTGAATTGACATGCTTTGTGTACATGGATTTGCATAATTATTAACCAAACTTTCACATGAGCTTAATGATTTGAAACTTGAGTTTGCATGATTGCTTTGATTGTGTGAAACCTGTTTTCAAAATATATTGGTTAGGTGCTTTGCTTGATCAATTGTGTAAAGGGAAGTAAAATAAGAGACATTGTTTGCTTTTAACTTTGTTTCTTGGTTGATAACTTTTCATGGTATTAGTAAAGGATTAAGGATGCATGTAACAAATTGATCTTGAATTGTAGTGGATGAATTGTTACCAAAAGTTTCTGTTCATGTTTCCATTCATCTTCAACTTTTTGTTTTATTTTTGTTTTCCAAAATTTTCATTCCAAAACTCCCCAAAACCTTTATTTGATTTCGTGATATGTGTTCTTGTATATAAATTTGTGTTTTTAGCTTTTCGTACTTGTAAATATTTCAAATATAATCTGAAAATACCTTAAAAGAACTCGTGAACTTTGTTTAAGTTTTTAGGATGTTAGTTTCAGTTCATGTGTGTTTTTCTAGTTAGTTTTGTGCATGTTAGAATTAGTTTTTATTTAGATTTTGTGTTTGTGCTATATTTATTTGTATTTACTTATATTCCTGTTCTTTGTTTTATTTTTGTAAATAATATTTCTTATTGTTTAATTTCTTTATTTGTTTACACAATTACAGGTGTACCCTCAATCCCCGGATAGAACGATCCCTATTTACCATATACTAACGATGACTTTTTAAAGGGTTAAATTGCGTGCTGCTTTGAGCGCGTCAATTTTTGGCGCCGTTGCCGGGGATTTGAAAAATCACTTGTTTTTGTTTATAATTGTTGTATATAAATTGTTTGAAACTTAGTTTGAATATTATTTATATTATTGAACACGAATTTTTATTGTAGGTTGTAAATTGAGAGGAATAGGTGAAGTCTCTTTTGTTAATATTGGTCTAAACCCCTTATTGGTACCTAGTTCAGGTCCCTTAAGGTTGAGGGTGGCCTTTATTAACACTTGTTGAACTGTCTTCACACTTATGAACTTTTTCATCTTAGTAAGTATAGCCTATGTGGAATGGTGTCTAGGAAGGGGACAACGTTCATGACGGGTTTTTGAATCCAGAAGTGCTTGCAAATGGGCCTAAACCACTATGTGGGAGTAGCTCATGCCAAAATGGATTTTCCTCTCGTGTTCGTCCTCCCCCACCTGGCCATTTCAGTAAGGTTGCCCAAACGATTTGAAAGGGAGTTTGTGTCTAGGCGACTATACTTGGGCCGCACGTCCACTTGATTTACCGCTTGGAATTTAATTCGATATCAATAATGTTTATAATAAAAGAAATACTTGTGAATACTCTATACGTGTAAATTATTTTGTTGTTTCACATTTTAAACTTGTAAAAATACTTTCACGTTTTTTTTTTTACTCACTTGAGTACTTAACTTGTGTCTTATGTACAATATACTTGTTAATACTTGTAGTTTGTAATTAATAGTTATACTTGTTTTTATTTTGTATTTCTTTGTTAATTATAGTTACTAACTTTATTTAATGTAGGTACCGTCTGGCTGCAAGACGTAAAATACAAGCGCTACTTGGGAGGCAACCCATGCAAATCAGATTTGCTTTCTCTTTCCCTATTTCTTTTTATTTTTCAATTTTTCTCTTTAGTTTTTATTTTAGGATTTGTTTTCGTAAATGTCTTCTATCTATGCTTACTTATTACATTGCATGCTTTTAATTGATTACATTGAGGATAATGCAATATTTAAGTGTGGGGGAAGAGATTTATATTTTTGTCTTTCATTTTGAGTCCTATATATATATTTGTCTTTTATTTTTGAGTCCTTTATATAAAAAAAAATATATAAAAAAAAAAATTTAAAAAAAAATATATATATATAATAATAATAATAATAATAATAATAATACTAAGCCATGTCTGCATCTCTGTAGGAGTTGAGACTGAGCTCAAGGGAAATGTGAGAGCCACCGCCATAACCGCCACCTCCCTCGGAAGTAGTCTTCATGTTGCCCAAGATGTCCTCACCATGCATGGGGAATAGTGGAAGGGTTTCAATCTCCTGGTGATATTCTCCTCGTTGTTCCATGATCGATCCATCAGCACCATAGCCGACACGTGACCCAAAGTTTAGATCAATGGATCTGTCAGTGGATCTGTCATTACTAATAGAACCAGTGGAACCAAAATTGAGATCGAGAGATCCACCAACCGGAACGTTCCGAAATTCCTTCAACTTCTGCCTCTCACGAGCCTTGAGGTTCTGGAACCAAAAGAAGACGTTTTTGTCCTCGATCTGCCCATACTGTTTCAGATGAAGGCAGATCTCTTGAATCTGCTCTGGAGTTGGGTACTTAAAACCCTTATCATAGTAAAGGCCCTTGAGGATTCTTAGTTGAGGCGGTGTGGGAGCCCACCGGTTACTACTCCCGGCTGCTTGGATGCTTCCTCCCTCCTCGGTTGGTTGCTGGGCTTGTAATTCCATTTGTTGCTGGGTTTGTAACTCCATTAGTTGCAGAGTTCGTGGTTCCATGTTGATGAAGAAAGGATTTGAGTTTCGAAAGAAAGGCTGAATGGTTGAGAGAGAAAGGTTGGAACTCGGAAGAATTTTCTTTTGGAGTGAACAGTCGCTCAGAATGCACCTATTTATAGAACGAGTGAGCAGATCTCCACCGTTGGATCGACGATCTCTGAGATTAAATCTACGCGTTGGATTAAAGTCACCAGAAAACACGGAAAAGCTGTTGGCTCGTGAAGGACACGTGGGGGAACCAAACTGATCTCAAGGAGCTGTGACAGACAAGCTACAGCCGAAAGCAGGTTTAATTGCCGTGAATCAAGGAAAAGAAAGGACGCGTGGGGGAATCAAACGAATCTCGAGGATCCGTGACAGACAAGCTATAGCCGAAAGCATGCCATAAATCCAGGAAAAGAAAGGAATATTTACACGTGGGGGAGTTTCTTGGGCCGTGAACTGTCATAACTCTTCTCCTTCCCGGAGAACTTTGTTAAAATCGTGTGCCTGTTGAGATTTCTACCCTATTTTGTGCTTTACATATACATCCTTTTTTGTCTCCTCCAGATTTTACTAAGGTTTGTCTAAGCGTGCAGTTTCAAATTCCATCTACTTCCTCATGGCTCGAACCAAGGTTACCCCTCGCAGGGGCGTCAATCAACGCCGTGTTCTCTCTTTGGAAGAAGAAGGTCGTCAAGCGGCCACTAGAGCTGGGCTTACTCGTCCATGGGACCATCGTCCTATCCGTGAGCGTACCCGCAGTCCCCCTCCTCTGCCTCGTCGCTCTCCCAGACTGCATCCCGGAGAGTCTTCTTCCTCACCAGCTACTCGTGCTCCTCGGCCTATGGCCACCCTGGAAAGCTTGTCGGATTCGATTGATGATTTGCGTTCCTCTCTCCGCGATGGTATTATGGTGACAGATTGGAGAGTCAATTGCATGATCGATTACATCTCTGAGATGAACTGCTCTTTGATCCGCTGTCACACTGCAATAAACAAGCTTGCTCAGGAAGTCAATAACTTGCAGGAATATCCTCCTGGGTTTCTTCGCAAGGACGCTACTGCATCACACCATGAGGACCCTCCTCCGGAGGCTGAAACCAGCAAGAGGGCTGCTACCCTCCCGCATACCGCTCCTCCAAAGGAGTAAATGGAGGTACAAGTCTAGGCTGAAAGACTTTAAACATTAAGCGCTGCATGGGAGGCAACCCATTTCAACTGTAGCTATGGAGGAGCCATCAAACGCAGATTTGCTTTCTTGAACTCTTCCTTCTATTTTATGAATTTTAAGTTATTTTAGGTTTCGTTGCTTTACCTTTCTCTTCTATGCTTGATTTATGCTTTGCATGCTTTATATTTGTTTATACATTGAGGACAATGCATGAATTAAGTATGGGGGAATGATTATTGCTTTATTGTGTTTTTAGTAGTTTTTGTAGTTAGAAAAAAAAATGTTTATAACAAAAGAAAATGTTGTGATACACTAAGGTATATTGGATTAAACATAGTCTTGAAAAGGGTAGCTGTTTCAGTCCCATTGCACATCGAGACTCCCTGTTCCCGTACCTAAGTGTTGAAATTAAATTAAATTGTAAAAAAAAAAAAAAATTGAAAAAAAAAAATGAAAAAAAAATTTTTTATTTTGTTTTTCTTTGAGTCTTAGGATGCCCTTTTAACTGTTTAGGATGAGCTTATATCTCTGAAATTAAGGCTAAAAGAGGATCACAAGATTGGGATAATATTTGATGATATTCTTTGGTTAATTATGATTTATGAAAAACATATGACTGTGTAGTAGATATGGTGCATGCGTAACTTTGGTACAGAATATGAACATGTGGATGATAAGTTATGATTCATAACAACCCTTGTGAGAATTTGAGCCATGTGCCCTTTCTTTGTTGAGTGATTAATGAAAAAAATGAATTATACTCTTATTTTCTTGGCGATGATTTTGTTGATCTCATTATTCTTTGATCTTGATTGATTACATGCCATAGATTAAGTTTGATGGACTAGAGAATGCTAGAATTCACTTTTATGCTTGTTGAAACTTTTATCAATACATGTCCCTGATTTCGGAAAGGATTAAAGGCACTTAGGATTTTTACCACCATAGCCAAATATAGTCTGTGTCCCTATTTGTGCCCGTCATGGGACTCCTCTAGTTTAACCATTTTGAGCCTACTTTGAGCCTTTTTATTTCATCACCCTCAAAAATCCCTTAACCCTTAACCTTAGTATAGTTATATCTTTACCCTTTGTTCTAAAGATTTAGTAGAGCATATTTTTGAGACTTTGCTTGGAGTTTTGGTGTCAAGGAAAACTTTTGAAGACATGAAGAAGTTCAAGTGTGGGGGTAGACTTGTCCATATGTAATGTTTGTATGTATTTGCCGAAAAGAAAAGAAAAATCGAAAGAAAGAAAAAAGAAAAGAATATTACGGCAAAATAAAAAAAAAAGTTGTGTTATTGTTTATGTTTATGGATTTTAGTCCCCTATACTTAGTGGATCTGGAGTTTGTTTTAAAGTGAAGGCCCATTGTTGAGAAATTTGGTCTTTGTCCAATTCACACTTGTTCAAGAGAATGTTAGAATGAAGCATAGGCCCAACATGATGTCACTTGGCCATTTTATAAAGCATTGGAGGATACATGACGTCATGTTTGCATGGTGGATTCGAAATTTAGTCTCTCTACATTAATAAGTGCTCTACTAGGTTTTTAGGATACTTTGTGATTTTCCTATCCCTTTATTTCTTTAAACCTTAAGCCTTGACCCCATTACAACCCTTCATAAAAACCTTTTTGATCCTTAAAATGGGACAGCCTTTGATATGTGGAGATGAGTTATAAGAGTTGAACCTATGGCTTGGGTTCATTCGTGCATGTAGTTGATATCTTTCATGAGATCTTGAAAAATTATTTTCACAAAGTGCTTTTCATTTCTTATATATGTGAGCTATTTGATTGCCTCAAAATATTTTCTCTCACATATAATTGAGTGATTATAAACTTATAAGCATGAGCCTTGAATCTGAGAGAAGAAAGAGTGATATATCCATGTGAGGTTTGAATCATGACTTGTTTGAAATATGTTAAGCTCCACCCACCACCATTGTTTACTCCCAAGTCTTACATGCTTATATGTGGATTATATTTTGTAATTAGCTCTTGAATATCTTGATGATGTGATTCTTGGTTAAGTGCTAATCTTGGTGA
Source organism: Rosa chinensis (assembly GCF_002994745.2). Taxonomy (NCBI): domain Eukaryota; kingdom Viridiplantae; phylum Streptophyta; class Magnoliopsida; order Rosales; family Rosaceae; genus Rosa; species Rosa chinensis. The sequence continues at coordinate 64,050,208 of NC_037088.1, read as the reverse complement.
CTTGAAAGTATGAGATTTCTGAGACAAATGTTAAAGGGCAATAGAGGTCTTTGTGATGTCAACATCTTGTTCTTTGTCTTTGAATTTAGTCTTTTATGTGTGATGTTTTTCTTCTTTCTGTTTTGTTTTGTGTTTTACGTTTTTGGTTTCTTTGATTCTTTGTGTTTTTTTTTTCGTTGGTTTCTTTGTTTTGTGTCTCAGTCTTTTTGGTTTGTTAGTTTTTGATTTTGCAAAGGGACTAGCAAAAGTTAAGTGTGGGGGAATTTGATAGGAGAATAAAATGTGACGTTTATAATGTTTAAACCCTATATTTTGCTAAGTTATTTCCTTTATCTTGATCAATTTAACTTAGTTAGTGTTTTTACAGGTAAAATGGAGATCTACTCATACTAGGAGACCTGTGGAAGACATGTGGAAGCATCTAAGAAGTCTGATGAAGATAATTACCGAATTGAACACAAATTGTGCTCTAAAAATCAAATCTATTACAGATTCGGAAAACTGCCACTGCAGATCAGTCAACTTCAACGGAGTGTCAAAAATCGGTCAAAGCTCAGAAAATTATGATCTTTATATGGTTGGAAATCTACGGATGTCTAGTTTCCAGAAATTTTTACAGCTCATCGATATCTATTTTCTAGAAGAAGTTATGACCGTTTTAGTGGACTGAGGTCAAGTCTGCCGGAAATCTGTTTTGTGTCAAAGGAGTTCAAACTCAATTTTGTTTCTTCATCATCTATCTAAGTTTGTTTTCAAACTTGAGTACCATTTGGACAGAACATTTAGACTGTTATAGTATAAATATATTATAGTATAAATATCTATATCTTGTAATAGGTACTTGAGTGTATAGATAAGTACTTGAGTGTGTAAATATAGGTATGAAGACTTGTGTGGCATAAAGGAGATGGGGAAGCAACAAGCATGGCAGCTCTCATAATTTCAGCAACCATGTGGAGCTGCAGCTATGATCATTGAAGCCACTATAATGGACTTCGTACCATTACATTCACACTACAATGTATTCCTATAAATACCCTCTTTTGTGAGAATAAAAAGGGACTTTCCTTCATCAATTTTCCATCTTCTTCCTCTCTCAATTTTCTTATCATAGCAGTTTTCATATCTTCAAGGAGCTTAGCTGTGCTATCCACCCTCCTAATTGTGATCACCACCTTGTACCGCCACCTTGGAGCTGCTTTGGATCTTTGGGACGTAATCAAGGGTTGTTCATTCCACCATTATCATCATATCTTCACGGTTTTGTGTAATTGTAGATAGAGAATTCTGTTTTTATTTTCTTTGTAAACTGAAATTATGAGTTCATAATCTTATTTTTGGAACAATTTTGATGCTCTTTTCAAAGTAATATTAGTTTATGTGTTCTTGATTTTTGTGTGTTTCATCTATATGAAAAGATAATCTGATTTTGTTTTAAAGAAAACGTTTACATGTTTTTGGTTCTTTGGTTCGAAACATAGAGTGATTGCATGTAATTGGAGCTAGCAATTAGGTTTATGCTTTGTAATCCTAATTCAAATGAGTAGTAAAGGCTTAGGACATAAGTCGAAATCAGATTGTTTATGCATTGAATTGACATGCTTTGTGTACATGGATTTGCATAATTATTAACCAAACTTTCACATGAGCTTAATGATTTGAAACTTGAGTTTGCATGATTGCTTTGATTGTGTGAAACCTGTTTTCAAAATATATTGGTTAGGTGCTTTGCTTGATCAATTGTGTAAAGGGAAGTAAAATAAGAGACATTGTTTGCTTTTAACTTTGTTTCTTGGTTGATAACTTTTCATGGTATTAGTAAAGGATTAAGGATGCATGTAACAAATTGATCTTGAATTGTAGTGGATGAATTGTTACCAAAAGTTTCTGTTCATGTTTCCATTCATCTTCAACTTTTTGTTTTATTTTTGTTTTCCAAAATTTTCATTCCAAAACTCCCCAAAACCTTTATTTGATTTCGTGATATGTGTTCTTGTATATAAATTTGTGTTTTTAGCTTTTCGTACTTGTAAATATTTCAAATATAATCTGAAAATACCTTAAAAGAACTCGTGAACTTTGTTTAAGTTTTTAGGATGTTAGTTTCAGTTCATGTGTGTTTTTCTAGTTAGTTTTGTGCATGTTAGAATTAGTTTTTATTTAGATTTTGTGTTTGTGCTATATTTATTTGTATTTACTTATATTCCTGTTCTTTGTTTTATTTTTGTAAATAATATTTCTTATTGTTTAATTTCTTTATTTGTTTACACAATTACAGGTGTACCCTCAATCCCCGGATAGAACCCTATTTACCATATACTAACGATGACTTTTTAAAGGGTTAAATTGCGTGCTGCTTTGAGCGCGTCAGTAGCCAACCATAATCAAAGCCAATGGGCTAAGATGATGTCAAGTTGTCATATGCCTCCAATGCTCTTGATTCCGACGATAGAGGAAGAGGATACATGGAACTTATATGACATAATGAAAAGGGCAAATTTCATTTTACCTCCCTGATCTTTACACCCTAAATCAATTTTGCCCATGCACTTTTAATTTCATCACGTGTGCCTCTGTACTTACCAATTTCAATCAATCTTGTATAACCCTTGGCTTTTTTACCAACTATTGTGTGATGTATTTTGAAATTATAGTCACATACGATATAATTTTGTATACTACATTTGTGAATCATCATCATACAAGTGAGTCTATTACAACCACATTTTCAATTTACAAAATCCTTGAGAAAAAAATGAATTATTGGACATGATTGATTAAATTGGAGAGAACATGGGTACATATGATGAAATTAAATGTGCAAGACCACAACTGATTTAACATGTAAATATTAGGGAGGTAAAATGAAATTAGCTCTAATGAAAAACAAAGTTCCTATTCCCGTTATGAAAATTGAAAAGTAAAAAATTCAAAAGTATTGTTCTGTCTCGTAGATTACGATGAACAATACCCAGATGAACAGTTTCAGGCAAAACCCTTATATGAATATCTCCATGATTGCAAAGAAAATAATTGATGTGGTTGTATTGGCATCTAAGGAGCCTATTCTCTTTTATGATGAGGTGGTTTGTATATATGAAGATGAATTGGCGGATAATGGTGCGTCACTTCTAACTGTAGAAGTGAGAGTCAGATACCCGTATGCACTGTGCTTTTGGAAATAATGTAAATCCCATTATTCTTTGAGAGAGATGCTGGAGCGAAGCTACATTTCAAATTTTCAAGCTTTGGCTGCAAAGGGATACCCCTTCTGAAGGTGCTACCTACAATGATCCAAGTATCATCAGCCAAAAGCTTCATGTGGTCATGAATAAGACCCAAAAGCTAAAGGTACCTAGCTATAGTAACGTGTAACACTAATGTAATCTATCTTAATGAAAGAGGATATATTTTAATATTTTCTCAGTTCCTATCTCATTTTTGGGTATTCCCCTAGGATCCACTCCTTTTACATACTTGGGGTCCCTATATTTCGTGGTAAGTCTCGCGCCTATCATTTTGAGTCTATTGTTGATAAGATCCGCCTTCGATTTTCTAGTTGAATGGGTTCTCTTCTTTCAATGGCGGGAAGGCTTCAGTTGATCATCTTAGTTATCTACAGCATGTTGGTATATAGTTTCCAAGTATATGAATGGCCTATTGCTTTACTCAAGAGGTTGGAGGTTTGGTGTAGGAATTTTTTATGGTCTGGCTCAATTGATAGTTGTGGAGTTCCATTGATAGCTTGGAGGAATTGTTGCTCCCCAATGGATGAGGGTGGTCTGGGACATGAGCAGTTGGTGGTTTTGAATCGCTCTCTGCTTCTTAAGAAGGCATGGGAAATTTTTTCTTCGACTATTGGGAGTTGTTCTTTTCTTCGGGCTCGCTTTTGGAGGAAGGCAATCCTACGTTGTTCTTTTGCTGTCTCTTCTATTTGGCCTGGAGTTAAGAACTATTGGCCTCAAATCATGGAACATGGCATGTGGTTAATTGGCAATAGCACAAAAATTTCATTTTGGAAGGATAATTTTATTGGCCGTCCATTGATTGATTTTTTTTGGGGTGAGTGGGGATTATTTGGAGGGTGACATTGCCGATTTCATTCTTGATGGGACATGGAATTTTCCTCAGCTACTTCTTCTTCACTTTCCTAGTCTCTGTGCTTTTATTCAAGAGCATGTTCCTCTGCCTATTAATTCATACGAGGAAGATAAGCTAATCTGGACACATTCTCTGTCTGGGCAGCTAACGGCTCGTGATGCATATAGTTTCTTGCGTCACAAATTTCCTACATTAAGTTGGGGAAAATTAATATGGTCTAAATTTATTCCTCCCCGCATGTCCCTCTTGGCTTGGAAAGTTTTAAAAGGACGTGTTCTTTCAACAGGATTTTCTTCAAAGATGTGGGGCTTCTCTTGCATCAAGATGTGTTCTTTGTCAACATCACGGTGAGTCCGTTGATCATTTTTTTTTGTCTTGTTCCTTCGCGATAACAATTTGGCCGCGTATGGCAGAGTTGTTTGATTTGGGTGGGCTTCATGGTTCTCTTGTGGACATATTGCATCATGGGTTGGCCGGTCGTAATCCTCAAATACGTGAACTTTGGCTTGCATCATTTGTGCTGGTGCTATGGTGTATCTGGCACTTCAGAAACAAGGTAAAATATGATGGAATTATTGTTGAGCTAGCCAAGGCATATCAATTGATTAATGGAAAAATCTTAGCTTCCAGTTAGCTTGGTTCAGGTACTATGTTTAATAATGTACAAGAGCAAATTGTTTTGAAAAGGTTTGGGGCTACATGTAGGCCATGTTGAGCTCCTTCTATCATTGAGGTTAATCGGATCCCTTCTATAATGGAAAGGTGAAAATTAATACAAATGGCTCTTGGAGGAGTGCCTCAGGTCAGGCTGGTTATGGTGGTGTGTTTCAGGATTTCAAAGGTACATTTCTTGGTGGCTTTTGTTCTAATCTTAACATTCCAAGTTCAGTGGCAGCTACGATAATGGCGGTTGTTAAAGCAATTGAGCTAGCTTGGATTCAAGATTGGAAACATGTGTGGTTGGAGGTTGACTCAACTCTAGTTCTTTATTTTCTTAAATCATCCAATTTGGTGCCTTGGCAAATTCGAATGGAATGGGGTAATTGCTCACACCGCATCTCTCAAATGCAATTCCAATGCTCTCATATATTTTGGGAAGGGAATCAAGTTGTAGATGCTCTTGCAAACTTTAGTCTCACTTCAGATACTATGGTTTGGTGGGACTAGCCCCCGGATTTTGTTGCTTCTTTTTGCAATAGGGATTTTATGGGGCTTCCTAATTTTCCCGTTAGGCAGTTTTTTGCTTATTTGTTTGGTCAGATGTCTTTCAACTTTTTTACTGGAGGGGTTAGGTTCATGTCCCCCCCCCCCAAATATATATATATATATATATAGTTAGTCTTTTTTTCTTTCTTCTCTTATTAAAAAATTTGAAGGGAATTTTCCTCTCTCATTCAAAAAAAAAAAAGTTTCTTTGAGCCTTTGTTTATATCCTTACTCTATTTTTCTTGCTTACAAAAAAAAAGTATTAACTTTTTATAACAACTTTTTTTCTTTTTTTAAAAGATAACTAATTTTTATTAAGAAACAGAAATCTGTAATGTGTTAGCAGAAGCACCGAATTTTTATCCCAATTTTGGGGGTGCAATGTGTTAAGGTATGAGCCCGCAGAAATTGCAAAAGGACTGAAGGAAGAAATTGCAAAAGGACCGAAGGAAAACGAAAGCAAAATAGATAGGGGCCAAGGGTTACAAAGAAGTTTATACTCAAACAGTCAAACAGATAATGACACGTGTCATCGTCCATGTAGAGGATATGATTAATAAAACCTTAATGGCTGGTAAGAGCATCTCCAACAGAACTAAAGATGTGAAATATAGCTATGGATTTAACAATGTTGCTCCAGCTGTAATAGCTATTTGTAAATAGGACTAAATATTGTTTAGTCCTTGAGCTTTTAACCATAAAACACTTCAGTCCCTGACCTTCTAATTTCACAGGTTTAGTCCCTGTACTTCAAAATTTCAGACCAATAGGTTCTTGCCGTCTAAAAGTCGCGGCAAAATATCTATTATGCCCTTAGTTTTTTTTTAATTAATTAATTTATTTTATTTTTTTAGAAAATGAAAATTTTTTTCCCTTTCTTTCTTTCTGTTTGAAAAAAAAAGGAATAAATAAAATAAAGAATAAAGAATAAAAACAAAAGAGAAAGGAATAAATTTATTATAAAAAAAAAGAAATAAAGACATAATAGACATTTCGCTTCGACTTTTAAACGGTTAGGACCTATTGGTCTGAAATTTTGAAATACAAAAACTAAACGTGTGAAATTAGAAGATCAAGGACTGAAGTGTTTTATGGTTAAAAGCTCAAGGACTAAACGATATTTAGTCATTTTTTTAATTACAACATTAGCATACAAATCAATTTTCTGAGCATTCTTGACTTTCCTCCTCCACTCTTGGACTAGAGCTCACCTGGAGTTAGCTTAGTTAACAGACAGTTTCTCCAATCAAACGAAAGGTTTAGTTCAACACTGCTAGCATTATGATAAGCTTCTGGCACCCCACCAAGATAATTAGCAACATATCTCTACTATTAGAAATGAAAGCGTGATTTTTGGTGTCAAAAGCTTCACCAAAAATTGCAATGCCAAAACTGCCCATGTCAGAAACAAAAGTTAATCAAATAAAATTTATCTAGAAGGGTTAGCATTGTAAAATACAAAAAAGAAAACAAAAAAAATATAAATAGAAAAAATAGGAACTTGGGACTCCAAACTAATACGCCGTAGAATACAATTTGGGTAGAAGCACACGATCTCTACAGGAACGAAAAACTGCTATAGCGCACGACCTAAAAGGGAATGATATTATGACGACGTGGGAGGTATCCGTTAGTGCAACAGGGAAGCGCAAGCCAGAGGCAAGAAGAACGAAATCAAACGACAAAAGATACAAAAGAAAAATATCGATTAGAATCAGTAGTTTGCTGATTTTCCCTAATAGGTGAACCTAGCAGGTAAATTTACATTGAGTTTCTTTTGTTTTTGTAAATATCTTTTAGGTGATTGGATTCTGTTGATATTATTTATTTAGGAGTCTATTGAGAAGTTTATGATCGTCGGATAGTTTTGGTTTCATAAATAAGGAACAAGAAGAAGAATAGAACCACAGAAGCAGGTATGTATGAGGCATTATTGTTATTCTCCTCGCTACTAATAATGAAGCAGGTATGTAATTTTTTGTAACCACTTCGGCTCATATAGGTAATCTGGGTTATCCCTTTATGCAGTCTCATGTGTTTCAATCGACCTCTCTCCCCATGCATTCAAAAATTTCAAATTTAACCAAAACGAGGCTGTAATTTCAGGTACTCAACCTCTCCTTCAAATCTATGACTAAAATGGCCATTACTGGCACGTTGTTTAGAAGTGAGATTATTGACTGTGCTATATTTTCTTTTTGTTTCTCTTACCACTAATTTTGTTGAATGCATTGATGGATTTTGACCCATTATCAATGAATTAGTAAAAGTCTGGAATAAGAGCTTTTTTTATTTTTTTTGTTTGTGAAAATTTTGCCAAATTTGATTGCAGTATATGGTGGCAGGATGGTTTTTCATTTCGTATTGTCCCGCTTCCATGAGTGGAGTTAAGGAAATACTGACAACTTGAGGTATTTTTGTTCACAAGATGATTTCTATATTTTTACCATTTTTACTTTCGATTAGGGATGGCAATGGGGAGGGTAGGGTAAGGGGATTAAATTACCATCCCCATACTCGACTTCATTTTCCATCCCCGTACCCTCCCCAATCCCCGTAATAAGATATTGGGGATTCCCCGTCCCCATCCCCATTGGGGATTAGGTCCCCGTACCCGCCCAAATCCCCGTTAACAATATTACTAATTTATTATATAAAAATTTATATAAATAATTATGGATTATAAAATATGAAGTTAAAATTAAACATCAAAATAAAATACATTTCTTATTTCAATTAAGGAAAATTAACATGTTGATAAAGATCTCTTATTAAAAGAATCTTCCTTTTTTTGAACATATTTATTAATAGAATTTAAATATTGACAAAAAGATAAAGTTAACATAAATATTTATTTATAAATAATATCAAAAATATATAATATATATATGTATTTCAAATAATTTTTATTGGGTGGGTATGGGGATGGGGATCAAAATACCATCCCCACCCCGTACCCGATTTCAGAATTCGAATATTGGGGATCCCCATCCCCGTTACCCGATTTCCCCCGAATTTCTCCCCGTTAGGGTCGAATACCCGATGAGGATTTTTGTCATCCCTACTTTCGATCAGGTTTCCTATTGTAACTGTTTCCTTTGAAAAACCATCCTGCCACTCATGTAACTGTTTCCCTTGAATGATAGTGATTTTATGAATGAGCGAAGGTGATTGTTTCGTCAGATACCAAAACCAATTGCACTAATTTTGCTCTAAACTCATCTGTAAATACCTGAATCCTAATATGGGAATTTCATGGTCTATTTTTGTATTAGTTTAAGAATTCTGACTTTATTTCCCCATAAATCTTTCTCTCTTAATGAATATTATGTATTTTGTATGGTTCTTTAATATGATCTGTGACTTCGGATGTGTTGTTTTGTAGATAGGGACACAATTCTTTAAACCAAATATCTCCTCATGCAATTTTGGAGACTGAATCCTTCATGAAGTAAGTTTATTCTCTTTGTTACTCCCATTAGGTGTGGCAAAGTCAAAGACCTAATTTCACCTTCAAATGAATATCGGCACCTAGGGGGATTATCATCTAGACCTTAGATAGGAAAACTAACATATGTTACTCGGTTCGTATCACCTTCAAATGAATTTTGTTTTGTATCTCCTCCAGTTTGATTCATTTGCTGTGATCAAACAACAATAATTTTACTTACTTGGATCACCTGGAATTTCTGAATGTGGGATTTTTGGGTTTAAATAGTTTGGAGTATCTCCACTTCTCCTGTAATTGTTTGTTCTCCAGGTTTAAATCGCATCGGTATCAAATTTGAATCTCTTTGAATCTGTGCTTTTAGTTTTCACTTCACCTATAAAATTTCAAATCTGTTTTGTTTTCTCTTAAATCTGCAATAATCCATTTCCTATTTTTTATATAGAAAATCTAAAAATTTCCAAGTCAGTGACCTCTGGTACTCAAGATGTTAAGTATTTGTTCCAATAATTTTGTATGCATATGCAGATGCTTCTGTTCTTTGTAATCCTATATGGTCACACTTGAAGGGATTCTCTTCAGATGCTTTTACTTCTATTTTTTCTCATTTGTCAGACAATTTGTGACTTTTTTTTTTTTTGTTTTTTTTTGTTTTTTGTCTTCCTTCTTTTCTTGCATGTGAGCTGTTGAACTCAGCAATCTTTGTGACCTAAATATAACTTGGCATTTCCTGTTTTTGGCTTCTTTTGCAATTAATCTACAATGAAGATATAGTTCGAGGTTTCATGTTTCATGGGTATACTCCCAAGTTTACTCTCTTTGGGTCTTTACTTTTCTTCATCCCTATTTTGTTTTGTATGCAGAAGTGCAGCCTGATTTGAACTTGACATTTGTTCTGAGAAAGAAATGGCAAATGTAGAGGATGAACTTTGTAGAGTTGGACTTTATAAATAATTGCTGGTCAGCACCTTCAATCACACATCAGAACATACGGTTCAATGCAATCTGCATAAGTTTTCTGTACATCTTTCATATGCAACTTTTTTTATTTCAACCATGAACATGCATGAATGTGTCATATAAATGCTCAAATTCTCAAATTTAAGGGTCTGTATCAAGATTTTGTTACTCGGGTAGTCTGGTGAGGAATCTACTTTGTGGTCTCTGAGTATAATTCTATGATTTAAATACCGCAATGTGTGCCCATTAATTATAAACAAATTAAATCTTAAAAGTAATCAATACACGGGTATTATCACAAAGGAATAGATGGTTATACTTGGTCTTAGCCACATGTCCGATTTGGTTTCTGCACACATGCAGAAGGTAATTTTAATATCGCAACAAACACCATTTTCTACACGTATGAGTGCGTCCTTCCTGCACGCGCAAGCACGCGCCTTGCGCGTGCAGGAAGGCTAGTCAAACTAATCCAAAGGCTTGACCAATGCACAAACCAAACTAGAGGCAGACGAAACCAAACAAAATTAGACAATAATTAACATTTCGCAAACAAAAGGTTGGTCGCTGCTTGATTTCCACAGTTCTGTATGGTATAACCAACAAACATAATAAACATATTGCAGGTCCACTGAGTCAATACCCGAACCATTGTTTTTTAGAAGCTTGAAGTCAGACCATTTATCCCTAATAAGCAATAGCACCAGTATCAGCTGAAAATGCGGTTCGTTCTTGACTCGAAACCCTTGAATGCAAAGGTTTTACATCCATCTCATTTTCTAATCTCCTGTATTTTCTTTCCCAAAACCCAAGGACAAAGACAAGGTAAACTAAACTAAACTAACCAGTCACGAACATCATGTATTTCAAGGGCCATCATTTATTTGAAGGGCACTTTTGATCTTCTGAATGGTGGAGGAGATAAGATCAATAACAGTCTTAACCGAGTGCATAGTGAGCTTGGATGTTGGTTGGCCACCATCACACACAATTTGGAATCCAACTGTCAGCAGACATCCCCCATCATCAGAGCCATTTCCTTCTCCTTTGACATGGTCAGAAGTAACACAAGGAAGGATTGCAAATCCTGATGGTAAGAGTTCTACATAAGTAGAATCTCCACCCTCGTACACAACATCCCTCATGATATCTGAACTTGTTGAAGTGATCGGTGCATACACAACTATTGACCCTGAAGCATCCGTCCTAGTCTCTTGGAACATCAGCATGTTATTATTGTTATTGGCATCAAGACCCTGAAATTTCAAGATGACAGACTCATGAACAAACAAATTTGAATGAAAATAGAACAAGATTAAAAGACACTAGTCTTATGTTCACCTTGGCATTAAAGAGAGAAACACTGTTGCCACCTCCGTGATCCTTGTCAACCTGAACCATGGCTTGCAGTGGACGACAGCTGACCAAAATGTCCCACTGCCCCCTTAATTGCCAGTCTCGCAAGAAATCAAACAGTCTTGACCTTGATACTGGCATCCAAACAGATGTTGCAGCACTCAACACGAAGCCAGATGGCTCACCGACCTCCAAACTCTGACGCACCATTACCCTCACGTTGTCACTAACATTATCAATACAGAGTTTGTCCCACTGGCGCACTGATGAGCCACAAACCCCAGAACAAAAGCTTTGCATCATCCGCTGTGCCAACCTTAGCATGCTTTTCTTTGAATTCATACTTAACCCTGCTGGAGAACATAGGTATATATTAATTATGAAATATGAGATATTACAAAGAAGCTAGCTATAGACAGTAGTGGAGTTACCTCTAGGAACTTCATTAGGATTGGTAGAGGACATGAGGAAAGTCAGGGACTCACATTCCCTCTGGAGAGTGGCAAGCCACCTCTGTGCACCAAAGCCAATACCAGAACGTAGTAATGGCTGTAACAATTGGTGAACACCACTCTCATTATATTCTAAATGTTCTATCCAAGTCACCTGCAATTTACAATCCATCAATATTCCTAGCCTTTAAAAATATATTCCAAACTCGTGTCCACTTCAAAAGGAAAAAAAGGAAGAATGGATAAATATCTAACTTTTTGGTGAACATTTACCACAGTGACCATTTCAGCTTTTCTTTTTTCAAAACCAAAAAATAATAAAAATCAACATTTTGTGAGAGAAGAGAGAGGAAGCATCAGAGAAAGACAATTAGAGTGGAGATAATAACACCTAGAGATGAGTTGACATCAGGATTAAAGGCTATTTTAAACTGAAAGTACACCAAACAAACCTGTGGAAAAGATAAAAGAGCGCAGGTCAAAATTCAGGACTATAGAGAAACAAAACACTGACTTAAATTCAAGTGTGCAGAAAATCACATTACATGGAATTCAATATACAACAGTATAAGACTGGATCCAGGTCACTTAGTCTCGTAGACAGTAAAGAACACATTAAGACAGACAGGAACGATAGGAATAGAAGCATCAAATACATAATTTATGTGTCAAAGATTGAAATTTCCAAGGTTTAATTTTACTTTCACCCGCATGTAAACATTATGTGTGTATTCTATTCAAGCCTAATATTAAACTATGAGTATCCTTGATTTCATCATCTCAAAAATGAGGAAGCATCTTCTTCAGTAAATAACAATAAAGAATACAGGTTTCTAGGCACACAATACATTACAATAGGACCAACACCACCAAAAAAAGTAAATTCTTGGCTGCACAAGTCAAGCTAGGCTAGATTTAGGAGATTTAACTGCCCATAATTTCATCTTGCAAACAAACTCATTATGCAGTTCAACAACCTCATTAAAAACATAGTATTGAAATTTACCAAGAACCTGGTTAGCCAATCAATGTGTACCTTGGAGTAACCATTGGGCATATCTTGCACAATGAAGCCAGAAGGAAGCCTCCGGCAGTTCACACTGGAAGCATCTTGCTGGATGTCAATGGAAACATCGACAACAGCCCACACACCCTCTGCATGCTGCTTGGAAAAACGGAGGAACTTGAGTGGACGGACTGGAACCAATGGCGAAAGCATTTGAAGCTCGGCATGCATCTACAAAATAAGATCCTCTTGAGTTTCGATTTAACAACTAAATACAGAAAAAGAGACACAAGAAAAGAGACGCACCATTTGAATAGTACCATTTCTGGTTCCGTTTGGGCCGCTGGAAATCATGCCAATGGTGGAGGCTCTAGCAACCAAAGTAGGGAACATATCTGTCCATCGATTCTACTCATACAAAAGAAAACAAACAACCAGAATCAAGCATTACTCTATTTTGGACACAAAAGCATGTTCAAATAGAAATAAAGAGCAGAGAAGCATTACCGCATCCATCATAGTCTCTACAAGAGCCAAGCTGTTTATGATCACCATACAAGAATCCCTTGAAGCATCAGTTACCAAGCCACTTTGCCTGGTACTGATACAAGAAAATGTCCTGTACAGCTCCACGTTCAATGTTTCGCTTCCACCATCTGAACTTTTCATCCACAAAGGGGTATCTGCTTGAACCATCCTAACCAATTCATCCATAGCTTCGCCTGCAAGCTCCAGGTAAACATGTCTATCAGTCATATGCTGCAAATCATTTGGCATTCCCATAACCGGTTTCATTAGAGGCATCACAGGTGAAGAGCTTCCAACACCATCTCCCAACTCGAACCCCATCGATAACTGATTGCTGGCTCCAGCATTCAAACAACCCATCCCATTTATTCCCATCGCCAGGTCTAGACCGGCAGTCGAGCTTGGAAGAGAGCGGGGAGCAGCCAAGTTTGAAATGGGCCTGCCCAAGAACTTTTGTGCCAAAGTACAAATTCGACTCAGTTCATCATTCAGTCGAGCATTCTCAATCCTCAGTTGGTGTTCATCAAATGAAATTTGGCCAGGAATGGCAGGGCCACCACAGTTGTGGCATATTGGATTTGACATAGCTTCCTTCATCACACCATTCTCAGCTCGGAGCTTGTCATTCTCTTGCCTAAGAATTATATTCTCATGGCGCTCCAGTTGAGTCTGATTCATTCAAAACCCCATTTACATATCAATTATTTAAAAATTTACCAAAACCAAATCTAACAAAAGAAAGAAATCAACCTTCATTTGAGTTCTTCTATTCTGGAACCAAAACTTGACTTGCTTAGTCTCCAAGCCAAGCCTCCTGCTGAGGTCCAACCTTTGCTTTTCATCAGGATGTGGGCATTCCTTAAAGAAACTACACCACAAGAACATCAAGAACAACACAACAGACCAAAAAAAAAAAAATCCAACACAAACACAAACACCAAAACAGCTCAAATACAATAGAGAGAAATCAATCATACGATTCCAGTTCTTGGATTTGGCTGGGGGTATGACGATGATACTTCTTCTTCCTCCGTGGCCGATCATCCTCGTCGACAGGGTCTTGATCATCACCGGATGCCCCATCAAAGTGGTCACTGCCTGACCGGCTCTGGTCAAACTCCTCTTCCCTCAACCTCCCAATAATCCCGGGGTCAAAACTCTCAGCAATCAGGTCAAGTTCATTGTGCCCATCCATGTTTTTCTGCACCTACAAAACACAAAACAACAGTCAAGCACAAGTACAACATGGAACACGAACACAAATTAATTAAGAGAATTAGATAAAGCATACTATTGAAAGGGAGAGGGCAGAGGAAGTCTGCATTGAATTGGGAATAAAGTGCGGTTGAGCAATGGCACCACCACTGCTGTGTGGATCAATCTCAGCCACAACTCTTGAACCCCCAACACCTCCACTATTACTGATCAAACCTCCAAAATTCATCAAAACTGGGGACAAACAGAAAACCAATAAACAAATAAAATATTAAATCTCTCTCTCTCTCTCTCTCTTTTGCTCTATCTGAATTGGCCTGGCTCTATTTGGCCCTTCTGTCTCCGCAGGTTCTGTTAGCAACAGTCACCGTCACTATCAAAAAGGTATATATAACCAGATTTTCTCTTAAAAGAAAAATATATATTCAGTCATTGACCTTGTACAGATTTTTTGCCAGATTGAGCTAAAGCGTTAAAAAGGTCGGATATTTCGATTCCGAAGTAGAAACAGAATAAAAAAGCTGCCTCCTTTGTCAACTCCCATGCATGACTGTATAGAATTTGTTTTCAGATGGAAGAGAGAAAAAGAGGAAGAAGACAAGAAAAGGCCTTTTCTTTTTTGTGATTCCCAGTTCAAAACTTCAAACACAACCAACCAAACCCCTTTCTTTGTAAAAACACAATCACATCATGGGTTTATCTATACTACGGCTGTAGGAAAAACCCTAAATTTCCTTCCTTTTCTGCTCCCCTTGACTAAAAGTTTGGCAGGAATGAAAAGGACCCAGAGGAAAAATTATAAAAAAAAAAACTTTAAAACCCAAAAGGGTCTCAAAAGGAAAACAGAAAAGGAAAAGGCCATGAGAGCTTTATCTCACTTTCACACTATTTCACAATGACTTTTCCAATACCAAATCCAAGTAGAGAAAAAGACCCAACTGGACCTCTTCCATTCTCTCTCCTTCTCCTTCTCCTTCTCCTTCTCCTCTCCCTCCTCTCTCCTCTATTATGTTACAGATAGATAGATGGATGGGCATGCAAGTAAAGCAAAACCAACCCCAGTTTTACCTTTAAATTTTGACAGTGAGAAATACTAAAGCCTCTGTCTTTGTCCAACAACAAAGAAGTTAATGGATTTTTCAGATCCTTCTCTGTCTGGGATCTGTGGAAGAGAAAGAGACAGATTAATAAAATATTTATATAAACTAATATATCAATGAAAAACATTAATAATAATAAAAACAAGGACTTGGGGAAAGGTTTTTTGGAGCTGACTTACATGGACCTCTGAAGAAGATGAAGAAGAAGAAGAAGAAGAGTCAATGAAGCTCTTCTTCTTAATACTATTTTTCTTTTTGGATTGAAAAGAATCAAATTTCAGAAACTCTGAAACCAAATTTTGCAAAATAGGTTCTTTGGTTTCTTAATCGTGCACACCAAATCTCACTAACCAAAGCCTTGAGAGAGACAGAGAGGTTCTAGAGCAATATGTTAATGCATAAATAGTGGGGAGGGGGGTATATAAAGGGCGGGGGGTAAGAGAGAGAGAGAGTGGGGCCCACAGAAATCGTGAAATCCGCCCGTCGCGTGTCGCGGCGCGTGTGAGAGATTTTTGGAGACTCTCAGAACCTTTTGTCTTGGCGGTGGAATGATCCGGTGCAGCGGAGCACATGGTTTTTGGGTGGAATTGGATTTACGTGCGGCCAATCAGGCTGTGAGTTTGGAGGACAGAATGGTAATTTTACCGGAATTTGAGGGAGTTGGTGGTGTTGATTCCTTAAATTATGCCCCCCACCTAGGCTGCAGGGTTTGGTACGTACATTACATCACTCCCCTTCCTCCTTATCTCATAAAATCAGCCGCAAAATTTTGCCAAATTGTAATACCCATTTTATCTTCAAATTTTATTTCTTACGATTTGACACAGATTTTGAACTGACAAAAAACCTGAATTTTTTTGTTTTAGACATTATAGTGTTTGTAGTAGTCAACCATGTCCGAATCGTAACAATCATAAACACTATTTTCTTGCACGTGAATCGCATGTAAAGACTAATTAAGAGTTGTCACGACATTAGACCGTTAGCTAAATATAAAATACAATTGCAGTTATTGTCTTTAATTTGTTTCTATTAGTGCGACCTCACACGCTTTTCTTACGAGTAGATAACATATTTCACCCTTATTCTTATCTGTCTTTGTGGTGTAATTTTATGGAATATATTACTTGAATGGAAAGTCACATTCGATGGAATGTAAATTTGTAACTGTGCATGCATAACTTTTATATGGTATGTAATATGTTGAATACCGACCAAAATTGAATTCACATTTTCCTTTTATGTTTATATTTGCACATACCCAAAACGAATAATGTTACCAGTTGACATTACTAAATTTTTCTCCATAAGACTAAAGGCAAAATTTTAAGTACACAGTACACTAGAGGCCTTTTTTTGTTTTTACATTTGGTTAGCATCATTAAATCCCTGTAAAAGGCTGTAATGGAGTTTGACATAACTTGCATGTTATTAAGCTCATGAACCATCCCTAATTCAAGAATACTCGTGAGAATATGATAATAGCCTTTAGACCTTCACTAAAATATATGCATATAAGGGAATTAAGGAATTAATATCCAACACATTTAAGCTTTAATCTATGTACCATGTAGTGTGGTTTTCAATTGATCAATTGAAAATTTGCAATCGTCTCAATCCCCTCATGCATTTGCATTCACTTAATTATATTATTTAAACTTGTTACATAACAAGTTTTGTACTCATTTTTTACCTGATATTGATTGCAACTTCACATACAATACACATTATGTTGTTGATTTTAATGTTATGAAATGGAACACAATGCATGCATAGTATGGTACTAACAACTTCATATTTATAAATTTTGTATTTTTACAATTACCCTGGTATAATCTTAAAATGCAGAATGGTCTGAATATATGACGTCATCATCGGTGATTATTTGGTAAGTTCTTCATATTTGGAAGTAAATCAAACAGAAAATCTCCATATAATATAGAGATTGCCATAATAGGACACTCAATTAATTAATTTGATTCTCCATTAGGATTCTTCTTTTCTTATTGACAACTGCTTATCCAGTGATATGCGTCTACAAATACATTTTGCTTATCCAGTGATATGCGTCTACAAAATACCTTCTTATCCTTAATCTTTGGTAAGCGGATTCGTTTCCTAACTTGACCAAAAAAAAAAGAAGGATTTTTTTCCTAGTATGATATACTACATTCAATATATAGGGATATTTGGTTTCGAAATTTTTCCTTTTCAAAATATGGTTTCAATGGGACAGATTTGTTGGTCGACAGAGGCCGTTTGAGCTTTATTTAAATTGAATTCAATATAACATTGATCGATGACTTATTTGTCGTTTGAGTTTCAAATAACTAAACAACAATGTTGCCAATGACCTATATGTCCGTAAAGCTCTTTTAAACTTTTATTTGAATTGAATTAGAAAAAAAAATAAAAAAACTTTTGCCAACAACCTATTTGTCGGTAAAGCTCATTTTCTATTTAACTATTTTATTTAAATTAAATTGAGAAACAACTTATTCCGACGATTACGTCGACAAAAAGCATTTCAACTTTTATTGAAACTAGCAACATAGCCCGCGCGATGCTGCGGGTATATCATCGACATTATTCAATTCGACAGTATTGGATTTACAAACATTAGGCACATTATATAAATGTGTTATACGTATACATTAGACATGGTTTATTAAAAAAAATACATTAGACATGGTTTTACATGATCCAAAATATGAAACTTTAGCCATAGTTCAAAATTGTATATACAACTACACATTATTTTACATGTTCTAAAGTCAGATTTCAAAATATGCTAACCAAGCAGGTGCATATATACATATTACATATGACAGTAAATTGACCCGCGCCATGCTGCGGGGTTTTTTTTTTTTTTTTTTTCAAGTTTCATATGTAATAGATGAATATCGCAATCTAAAAAACATCGGTGTCACTTAGAATATGTTTTGTTTTGTTGTTAATAATATATTAGCAACAAATGGGATACAACAAAAATTAAACTTTCCATGATTTTTAGAAATTTACAAATAAAAAACATAATTGTTCTCCCTTAAAAAAAAACATATAAAATTAAAAAGATATAGAGCCAACGAGGTTTGGCTCAGTTGGCATGGGCGGCCTCATGCTGGAACCCCCACCCGAGTTCGATCCCCGCTGCCAGTAGGCCTCGTTGGTTCGCGATCTGTAAGTCCCCTGCAGAAATCCATACCTGTGGGCTGTGAGACAGGTATGTGTCACACGTAAGCCCTTCAGGGTTGAGGTTGTAGGCTTGCCCTGGTGATGGTGGTATAGCGTAACCAAGCTCTCACCTAAACTTTTTGTAACCCAAAAAAAAAAAAAAGATATAGCAAAATTGTAATTTCAGTCAAAAAAATATATGGCAGAGTTGTGGCAGGATTCTAATTTCAGTTAAAATGGAGGCAAAACCGTCTTTTTATACTAAGCAGTGAAATGGCAAAACCGTAAATCATGAACAACAGAGAGCAAATCAGGAAAGCATTGTAGTACTGTTCATTGAACAGTGAAAATCTCATTTTACTTTAGAATATGTATAAAATCAAATTGCAAAACAAAATTTGCCCTATTCGTATTTTGTTCAATTCTCATATTCCAACGATATTCTTTTTACCTAGTCAATCCCTAGGCTTCAAACAATTAGATGGGCCTGTCTATTCGGATCTTGCCCACATTCAGTTGATAACTATTTGTGGTCAAAGTCCAACCCCCCTCCGCGATCATATGAAACGAAAATTTAAATAGCTCTGGACGTACCATCTTCTTCGTCACCAGAAGCTTTCAATTCTCACCATTTCTATAAAACCCTTTCTCTGAAGCAGAGACCAAGCTACCGCCATGGTTCTCAAGTACGCTCTCATTTTGTTCCTTTTTCCATTTTACCCTCATACCATTCTTTATTTTCTTTTGCATTTATATTCTTGATTGATTTCTAGGGTTTTATGATGAACGCGTATTTAGCTGATCGATCATAACGTGTGGATCATCATCATCTGAATTCATAATCATGATGGTGGATAGATGACAATGTTTGATGTTTATTGAGGAGTGCCCCTCCCTCTATAACTCGGTTTGGTTGCTGAGAGAGAAAATGAAATCTTTGAGCACCTTGAGTGTCATAGTTAATGGCTGTGTCTAATATTTTCTGGGTTGGTTGTGGATGGTCCTTCGGGTCACTTTTAATGGAAGAAATTAATTTGTACTATCTGTGGTTTCAGTGGGAGTAGGTCATCTGATCAAAATTTCCTTTACTTCTCGAGCTGGAGAATTCGGTTGAATGTGGGTTTTGATCGAATATGTGGACTTGTGGTTGATTTGGTTAGCTAGGTGTTACTTTGAAGTTTGAAAATAGTAATTTATTTGATCCACATACTGATCTGCTTCATCATCTCTGATCACGTTTCTCTGATTATAAAGAAATGAACATGAATTAGTATCAAAATTGATTAATGAGCATTTAGCACTGCTTGAGTACTCTTAAATTAACTTGTTTAGGTGTATGTCCGCATCAAGACACAGATCGACTTATAGTGCACTGAAATTTTCAACTTTCTTATGTTACCATTACTGTGGTAGCTGGGAAGCTAGCCAGCATTTGTGTCATTCGTGAATCACAATTGTGGTAAGGCCGGTATGTAATAATTTATTGTTCTAATTGGGATGTCAGGACTGAACTATGCCGCTTCAGTGGAGCTAAGATCTACCCAGGTAGAGGCATCCGATTTGTTCGTGCTGATTCTCAGGTAAAAGGGGCACAACTTAATAAGATATGCAGCATTACCATAGTTCTGTCTTTGACTGCTCTAGTATCAATTCATTTGCTGCCTCCCCATGTTTTCTGAAACTTCATTATCTTTTTGGATCAATTAAGGTGTTCCTGTTTGCAAACTCTAAGAACAAGAGGTACTTCCACAACAGACTGAAGCCAGCTAAACTTGCTTGGACAGCCATGTACAGAAAGCAACACAAGAAGGTAATACCTATATATATAAGCAGAAAGAAGAAAAACATTAATTGATTGAGAAGTGATAACTTGCGATCCAATCAATCTGTTTACAGTTAGTGTTACTTTGCTTGCTAGCTAATTTTGTGTATTACAATCAGGACATTTCTCAAGAAACTGTTAAGAAGAGGCGTCGCACCACAAAAAAACCTTACTCTCGATCCATAGTGGGTGCTACTTTGGAGGTCATACAGAAGAGAAGAAGTGAAAAACCTGAAGTTAGAGATGCTGCAAGAGAGGCTGCTCTTCGGTATATATATATTGTTATGCCTCCCATTTGCTTGTTGAATTTCACTTTTAAGAATCTTAAGCATACAAATGGTGTTTGTGCAGTGAAATTAAGGAGAGGATCAAGAAAACCAAGGATGAAAAGAGGGCGAAGAAGGCCGAAGTAATGGCCAGGTCAACAAAGAATCAAAGCAAGGGTAACTTGCCAAAGGGTGGTGCTGCAAATAAGGGCCCCAAGGGCGCTGGAGGAGCTAAGGGCAAGCGATAAACAAACTTACTCGAAGATCTCAGAGATTAGATCATGTTTTCTCAAATTAAGTACGTAGTACCAGGTTTTGCAATTCTTAATTTATTGGTAATTAATTCCATGAAATGTCGATCATTTGTGGTCTAGTATTGTGACTATTGTCTGCATAAATAATGGAGGGACATATTTTCTTGTCTGGATATCTAGTACTGATCTTCTTTCACCTTTACTTTTATTGGCTGCTTCACCTTCTATTCCTTTGATACCTCCTTTCGTTTCCACAAAGCTTGTCATCTACCTTCTATTCCTTTGATACCTCCTTTCGTTTCCACATAGCTTGTCTTCTATCTTCTTTCTTTTACAGTTTTACTATATTTGTATGTAAAGGAAGATGACTAAGGCCCCGTTTGGGATTGTTTCGCTTAAAAAAAAAAATCAGTTTTTGTTCAAAATTTTAGATTTTATAATGTTTGGTAAATAAATAAAAAACAGTTTTAATTGAAAGTTATAGGTTACGGACAACAGATTTTAGAAGCAGCCTAAAGATTGCTTTTAGAAGCTGTTGTGGATCAAAACACACTGTGCAGTTATTTTATGTATTGACATCACTTTTAACAATATTATTTACTAAACACGAAACTGTTTTAATTCACAGCTGATTATTCTCACAACACCGCAGAAACAGTTTTTTTTTTAAAGTCACAGCAATCCCAAACTAACCTTAAAGTTCAATCAGCTAATGGTGCAAGCAGAGGATATATTACAAAAGTGTAAGAAGATAGAAATATCAAATATCAAACGACACGTACGACTCGTAAGAATCACATTCGATTAGATCATAATCAGCATATAATATTGCATTAGTGCATTAGGTGAAAGGAAATGAAAACAAAGGTGATGGTGCTCTTTGTATAATGATCTAAATATTATCAACACAGTGGGTCAAACCCTCTAAATAATCTTGTTTTGTTATACATATATTTTCATTACAATAAAACTACAAATTTCGTTTCAAAAAAAAAAAAAACTACAATTCTACAATTGTCACCATTGTGGAGGGTCTGAAACTAAAACTTCTTAGCCATTTTTTCTTTATTTCACTTGAAAAAGAGTCTTTAATATTGAATTTTAGTCGTGAGTGTAGAGGGATACGAGTACTCTTTCAATATATATAAGTCCTAAGAGGTTACCATTGTGATTAGTTTCTTCATCCTTGGTGTTCTACCTTCTTCTTTGATGATTAGGCTTTAGGGTCCACCCCGGTTTGATTAATCTGATCTGGGTCCATTCCGGTTTAAACCGCGTTGAAGCAACTAAGACGTCCTTTTTTCAATAACAGCCAAAACGGTACTTCCTCAGTGAAAAGCTTAAAGCTTTGAGTCCCAGTTCCTTTCTTTGTGCCTTACATTAAACCCTTCCACCAACTCCATCTAAAAAATTCATACAAAAACCTCATCAACTCAGAAAGACAGCAAGCACCCACAAACACAAAAATGCCTGGTGAAGCTGAAGACTTGGAAAACAACAGAGGAGGAGTGAAGCACAGAGCAAACGGAGAGAGCTACTCATCGTCTACGTATGTTGCAGATGACGTAGAGACCCAATGGACTTCTTGGTTGGTGCCCATGTTAGTTGTGATTAACCTTTTTGTATTCCTTGTGGCCATGTTTATGAATGACTGCCCCAACCACAGTTCTGGGATCATAGGCAAGTGTGTGGCTGGGGTTCTTGGCAGGTTCTCGTTTCAACCGTTGAAGGAGAACCCCCTCTTAGGCCCTTCTTCTTCCACGTAATAATAATCTTTTCTTTCCTCAATTTGTGGTTTTTCGCTTTTTGAGGTTAAAGTTTTGCTATATATGGGAAATTGATTAATTTGGGGTTATTGTACGTGTTTGAAGATTGGAAAAGTTGGGAGCTTTGGAGTGGAGCAAAGTGGTGCACAAGCATCAGGGATGGAGACTTGTTACTTGTATTTGGTTACATGCTGGAGTAGTACATCTGGTTGTTAACATGCTCAGCTTGGTCTTCATCGGAATTCGTATAGAGCAGCAATTTGGGCTTGGTATATATCTCTCCATGATCTTGTTAGTTTATCTTGGTTTGCTATATCTTATTGTATCCTATTGACTATGGACATTTTGTCAGTGCGAGTTGGGATTATATACTTGTTGTCTGGATTTGGGGGTAGCATCATGTCGTCTCTTTTTATTCGAAAGAACATTTCTGTTGGTGCATCGGGTGCTCTTTTTGGTCTTCTTGGATCAATGCTTTCGGAACTAATTACGAATTGGACTATTTATACCAACAAGGTCAAGAAAATTGTGATGTTTGGTTTATATTCTTTGAGTACATTTTCATGTATGCTGATTTACTCTTTCTTTGCTCACATTATCACATAGGTTGCAGCTCTTGCTACTCTTCTGGTCATCATTCTCATTAACCTTGGCATTGGAATTTTGCCACGCGTTGATAATTTTGCCCACATTGGTGGATTTATCACCGGATTCCTCATTGGATTTGTGTTGATGCCCCGTCCTCAATACGGATGGCTGGAGCAGCTGAATCTTCCTGCTGGTGCTAATGCCAATGTCAAGTCCAAATTCAAGGCCTACCAATATGTGTTATGGCTTCTTTCGGTTACTCTGTTGATTGTTGGGTAAGTTACTTTCTTTTCACTTTGTCATCATGAGCTGATACAGTTAAACTAAAACTAAGATGCAATGAAACAGGTTTACAATTGCACTGGTGATGCTGTTTCGGGGAGAGAATGGAAATGAGCATTGCCATTGGTGTCACTACCTCAGTTGTGTTCCCACATCTAGATGGCAGTGTGAAGAAAATTAACACTCATACTAGAGAGAAGAGACTTCTATTAGCTAGATTTGGTTGATTCCTCTGTAAATGCCTAGTTAGTGTTACAAACTGGTTTGCCTGTGGACTAGATATTCAAATTTTTGCCCTATGGTATCTATTTCTATCTGAAATATTGGTCAGAGAAATCTAAAGTGAAGTTGAAAGGGGCAAAAAATAAAATGGATGGCTTCGCCCGGGTTCGAACCGGAGACCTTCAGTGTGTTAGACTGACGTGATAACCAACTACACCACGAAACCCTGATGGCAGTAGAGCACAAGACTGTAAATATATATAATGTACCTTTCTTTGAGGCGGAACCTACTATTGTGGGTCAGCCCACACTTAGTGGCTCATTCAACCTTCATGAACACCATGCATTCTTTACTTCACACCAAACCAAAGATAGCAACATTATAAATGAAGCTGTTAATGTACGAATACCATAGTGAAAGTTTACAAAATGGGGAGCCAAATATTGATGATAGGAGTATTGGTAATGTTGCTATTGAGTGTGACATTGGTGTCTAGCCTTACAGATATAGAGTGCTCCAGCGTGACGGCCCTTGTATCCGCTTGCTACACCTACATAACGTATGGCTCACCGGACCCTTCTCCGGGGTCTCCATGCTGTCATTCCATGGTAGGTCTCAAAATGGTTTCCGATCCCACTGTTGAAAATCGGAGATTTACTTGTAGATGCTTGATGAGCCTCATTTCCACTTACAACCCTAATGGCTATGCGCTTGCTACTTTGCCCGACCTTTGTGAAGTCTCTTTGGGTTTTAACATTGATCCTAACACTGATTGCAACTTGTAAGTTCTAACTCTAATGCTTTATTACTTTTAATGAGACGGTTTAGCAATCGAAAATCTTGTTAATGTTCTCTTTTAGTTATGCTTCTAAAGTTTAAATCACAATGCAGGATACCATGAGTTGGGAATTATGGGGGGAGGATTCAGTGCACCGATGTGCACTTGCACTGACATAAATGGATGGTTAAATTATATTAAATACACTCTTAGGTAGGTTATTAATAAAAATATTAATTATAAATATCAATAATTGAGATCATCTTATAAGTGTTTGGTCATTTGCACCGTGGGTACATAGAATAATTTCCAGAGATTCTAAAAGACTAAAGCCATGTTTAAGTTGGGAGATGGGAGTCCAGTTGTGTGAATGGCAATATAGGTAAGACAATCATTGTATCTGTAATATTTCTTTTTGTAAGGGTAATAATCTACCTTTTGTCGACAAAATTTAGTTTGTTAACCGTCACCTTTAAGAAAAAGTGGTTATGATTCAATGATTCATCTCAAATGAGTGCAAACTAACACAATCATGTAATAACTTTTGTTAAAACAAATCACATGTCAAGTTACCCAAAAAAGATATGAGAAAATACTTTTCCTTCACTTCCACAACGAAGTTCAATAATTAAGACATGCTTTATGCGACGTATAGTCGTTGGTAAAGCCTTTCGCTACAAATAAGATATTGGAGAAGATCTTCCACCTTTGTTAGTCCACCCAAATTGCGCGTGTGCTATCACACTCGTGGTTGGGATCCAATGAAAGCATTTGATCTGATTTGGTTGTATGAACCAGTGCATTCTCATCATTTTCTTGTAAAGCCGAAGGGAAAAAGGTAGTGATTCATAAAGTTTTAAGAGCTTATCTCCGTGAATCTACAGTCTAAATTGGAATGTGAAACGCCAGTTGGAAACTCAAGGATCCAAAGGTATAAAGGAAAGGAAATCTATATACGTTGTATACAAGCACAATCAATATTACATTAAACCGAGGTTTAATCCATGAAGGTTTAGTCACAGTTTTGGAAACTATGTCCACTCTGACACCCATGGCGCGAAAGCTTTAGTTGTACATCAAGATCAGCTAGCTAAGACTCAAACATTTGCCGCCATACACACAAATAGAAAAACATGCAAATATCAGCCATCACCGTAGTCTATTCGAGTGGGTAGAGCTCAAAAACGCTTTATTCCTGAAATCAGTATCTTGAGCTAAACCTGTTTCTGAACATGTGCCTGCTTCGCAAAAATCCTGGACGGATTTTTTTGTCAAACTATATTTATCAAATTCGAGCCTTTGTCTTGGGGCACTCTGTGACCGGACCTTAGCCCGGGATGATTCCGTGTTAGCCATGTAGCTAGGGTAACCGGCATAGCTGCTAAAGAAACCCCATGAGTACTCGCTCCTTGTCGGCGTGAAGTGGCCTCTTCTAGCACTACTACTTCCAGGTCTCGATGAGGCAGAAAATGCTTGTGGGCTGTTCTGTGCAGTTCTTAAAGCCGGTACTTCATCTTTTCCTATAGGATATTTCATTGAGCTCGATGAGAAGTAATCCATGGAAGATTGACTTGGAATCAAGTTTGGTTCTTTTGTTGTGCGTTTGGACGGGGAATCGAATGTCATAAACATTGGACTGTAATTATCCGAAGCCATAACACGCTGTGCGGTTTGAAAGGCTCTGGTATTTCGTTGGGAGCCCAAGTGAGGTTTCCAAGTATCTACTTCAAGGATTTTGTCAACCTTCTCATTATCTGCTTGCACATATCTCAGTGATGAAGCATCACGGCGGTTGTTCCACACACTTTCTTCCATCCACCGATCTAACCATCCTGAGGCCAGACGTCTTCTATCCAGACTGGTGGCATCCCTTGCGTTTGAATTTGAACCACACCTCTGGATAATGAAACAGAATAATCTGATTAAACTCCAAGTACCATACAACGTCTATGAAATGACATTAAGATTATTTTAAGCAAAATAAGCTCAACAAAAAAGTGCCTTCCAGAGGAGTTGCATTTAGCAGGAAGGTACTCAACAATTATATGTTAAACAACCGACACAGTGGGAGATAACAATCAAATTCTACGCAGGCATTGAAGTCAGTACCTTCAGCAATGAGGGCCCATCAAATTTGCTACTATAAACACGGTGCTGGTATCCAAGTTTGTCAGGACTTTCTGGGAGCTGCAAGCAGAAATTATAGAAAATGAATTACTGCCTAATCGTTATGTATAAAGATTTGCCTTGCCCCTGGCAATCAACCAAGGTTGTGAACTTGTCCAAAAGTGCATAAAGCATGCAGATAGAAAGCGAAAACCAACTAGCATGCATAATTTTAACAACAAAGGTCTGCTTACAGGATTGTAAGACAGGGAGGATTTGCTGCTAGAATGTACTGATTCTGACATGAGTGAGCGAGTTGCCCGTGCACGGGCCTGGAGTCGAACCAGTGTCTGCATGCGCCTGAGCATGTCCGCTGTTTGTTTCCTCACTATGTGGCCTCTCACCAATGCTTGAAGCTTCACCAGTGCTTTAAGTGCCCTTAAGGCCCTCCTTGCCTTTCACATTTTCCAAAAGTTTGTGAGAATCAGATCATCACTATCTCCCCCATACCAACCAATAAAATTCAGTACCCATAGAATAAAGAAACATGTAACTAATTTTTATCTTTAACTTAAACAATGCTTTCCAGTTACACCAGAAGCTAAATCATATGGAACAGACTGGCATACAACTTTTAGAAAGGGATCTACAGATGCTTGTGGATATAATCATGATCACCTCAAACATGCATAATTGCTAGAAAAAAAAAATCAAACTAATAAATTCTTAAGTCACAAAACATATTTTTTCTGAAACTTAACTTAGCAGCTACCCAATCCCCATTTCATCCAGTTGATTAATGTTACCATCTCTATTCAATTAATGGGCACAACAAACCCCATCTACAACCCTGTGTTTACCCCTATTGCTAAGCTAGACTACATTAAATACAAACCCAATCTGAGGCATTACAAGCTAGACAACAAAGTGGTAAAACAACTAGTCATTGCCCACAGTTTAAAATCGAGAAGTAGGGAACTAATAGTAGTAGTTTCTGCAATTAGAGGCCATCATATCACCCAAAAATAACTGGAGGTCCAACAAGCCAAGCTGGAAGCCTGGAGTAAATGGAGGTTGTGGTCAGAGGCAAAAGGTCAAACTTCAATGCAAATTGACATCTTTGTCCTTCCCTCTGCAATGTGGCATTGGAAGGTTGGAAATCCACGTCCAGAAAGTACCAAAGTAACCTTCTTGTTAGGAACACAGATTCAAGCAGAGAATTTCTTCTCCCAGACTCTGACACTGACACATCAAACAGTGTCGGCAGGGTTCCAAGTTTAATACTTTGTTTATTTATTTTTGTGAAAATCTATGTTCAACTGTTCAAGAAGCTTCAAACAAACAGTTTCTTTTTAACCCCATGTTTGATTCCCCAGAAAAAAAAAAAAAAAAAAACCTTTCGAATTTGTCTTGGGTTATATACTAATACTAATATTACCAAGACTGAAGCCATTTTCAACATTAAAATCCTGAATTTTCAGAGCTTCAATAGAAACCAAGTAAAAAAGCAAAGAGAGTCATGCAAAAAGTTACAAACTTTGTACTTCTAGGAGCACTCGCAACGTAAATTCGACTACGTTTCAGGGGCAATAGTGGAAAAATCAGGAAGAGAAAAAAAATACCAACCAGGTATCTCCGGAAAGCTGACTGTATCTTAACGGCGGCCAGGTGGCGGTGACGGCTGACTCTAACTGGCAAGCTAACGTTCCCCGAAGTCTCAACGCCGTTAGTGAGCCTGACGACCTCCGCCGCAGCATGAGCCGCCGCGAGAGCTGCCTCGGCCACGGCGGCAGTAGCTGCCGCCACCGCTATTGCGTGCTTGTTGGAGTCCAAGCCCCATTCTTGAGAAGCTGAAGTGGAGGCTTCGGCTTTGTTAGTCTTCTTTTTGGGCTTTTTGGGGCCGAAGAGTCGCCGGAAAAAGCCCATTTCTCATTGCTCGCCGGGACCGGACCGCTAAGCTAGGAAGAACATGACAAAAAGCTGAAGACTTTGGCGGTCGGATGAGGAGCAAGTGTGTAAGGAGTGATAGAGAAGATACTAAGATCATGTTTCACACTCTCTGTCCTTAAGTAGCGTTTGGTTTGGGGAATTTGGAATAGTGGGAAAAACTAACACCACGCGCGCTTGGTTGGGGTGTTGCAACACGCGCCTCCACCTTTTTGTCTAGTGGTCGTTAGCAGGTGGGGGCCCACACATTTAAACTGGTGAAATAGAGATATCTGTTTTGTTCTGTTGACTTGACCACATGGTACAGATTGAAGTAACTAGCTTGTTTTTATAGTTAGAGCTCGGGAGTTGAGAGTCATTACATTAGTTCATTTGACGGTTTTGACCCTTGTATTTCGATGACTTAGGTCAAAGAATGCGAGGGTCATAGCAAAAATGAAGGTGAATGTGGAGGGTGGAGATCGAGATCCATTGCCTACAGTGTAACCATGAAGTAAAATTATTAGTATGGATACTGGTTACTTTGAAGGGAGAATTTCACAAATAGTCACTTAACTATGACTCATTCGACACTTTGGTCACTCAACTATTACTCTGTCAATCACTTTAGTCACCCAAGAGGCATTTTATCTCACTTTAATCACTTCTGCCCATCATTTTAATACAGATTTATCAATTTTTCACAATTGGTTGAGTGAAAATATTATTAATATTATGGCAAATAATTATTTTTTAATGAAAAAAATTAACGAAGTGACTAAAGTGAATAATAGAGTTAAAATTGAGTGACCAAAGTGATATATTTAAAAAGTGAGCGACCAAAGTGTCGAATAGGTAAAAATTGAGTGATCATTTGTGATATTCTCCCTACTTTGAATAAGAACTTTACTATTTCACCTTTGCTTGTAATTACCTGCCTCAGTTCAGATATGGGTTCTTGGTATGTGCCATTGATAAGAGGTTCCTGTATGAGAATTAGTATACAAACAACTCAGATACTGTGGCCATAAAAGCTCAAATCAGGTGAATATGTAATTTTTTTCTGAAAAAAAAAAACTACCTGAAGCAATTGCAACTGGGAAGGTGAATCGTGTTGGTTAGGAAAGATGTTTGGAGGTCGAAATAAGATGGCATTATCTTGCGCGTACGTGCAATTGACTACAGGGTTCTCTTCAAAAGTGTACAAACCCTGTGCAGTAAAACATGAAAGGATCAAAACTTGCACACTTTCAGCAAACTAAACATTGACAATTGCCAAAAGTGCAATTCAAGACTCACCTGTGTAATGGGATTTCCGGTTAAGGGTTCCGAAGAAATGTAGGAATGATTACTTTGCGGGGATGCATCTGAAATCTGAATTCTGTTTGTGCTAGAGAAGTTTCCATTTACATTCATTAATTCACCTCTGTCGAGGACAGCACTCCCTTGTTCGTTTGCTCCTTCTACTCCATTCTCACCCTGATTCTCAAAAGCATTCTCATCAAGAAAAGTTTCTGCATGCTCATTATCAGAAGTAGTTGTACCTGTGCTGCTTGACGTGACAGCTTGAGCATCCTCAGGTTTTAATGTCAAAATTTTCTCAACCCCGTCCATCACTTGGTCGAGTTGTCTAACAGCGTATTGAAATGCTTCCCCAGATTCAGAAGCCCTGGTAGACAACATCAGAATTCTGTGGCTAAGATCTTTGTAACGGCTAGCCACAATAAGCTTAGGGTTATCATTGACGGTGGAGACATCACTCGGTCTTGCAATCCCTAACCTTGCATCTTTTGTCCATCTCTTCAAGACATAATTGGCGGGGAGTACCTTTATATTCCTGTGATCCAGCACTTTAAGGGCATGGCTACATAGAAACCCAACACTCTCAAATTTCTTACAACTGCATATAACTGTACCATCAGAGGAACAGAATATGACGCTGTGTTCTTGAGTTTTCCCAAATGTTTTAGCTCTGTACTCAAACAATGACCCATTCTCACTACATTGGTTGACAACAACATTTAAACACTTCTCATATCCTTGCTGAAATACTTCAAATGCCCTTGAGGTGTATACAGTACTTGCATGCTTTAACATAACCACATTCCCCATTAGCCTTGGCAAACAGCTATTCATTTCATCGCTAGCTTCTATTTCTTTGGACCGTTGCTCATCCACGACCCTTTCAAAATGCTTAAAGAATTGAACCACAGTAGTGTCAGAGTATAGGTAACTTCTCAGATCATTAAATAAACTTTCGACCAAATGTGTGCCTTTGTCAACAAAAATAGTATTCCTACCATTCACCACAGCCCATTTCTCTCGTGCTCTAAACATCCATTTTAACCAGTCATTCTGCTGAAGACCATATTTATCTAGCATATCCCCCCAAGCAGAAACAAAATCATCTTCATCTTTGTGGTCGTATATACATCTCTTGAAATCATTGGCAAAAGACCCGGTATCGTTTACCATGGGGCTAATGTGTTTGAGAGCATTTTCGTACATTTGCCATGTGCATATACAATGGTCTGTTTCTGGTAAGACTGAATCGATTGCCTCAACAATTGTTGCATCTTGATCAGTTAGAATGGTCCTTGGTTTCTTCCCTGACATTGCTTCCAAGAAGGTTTGAAATAGCCACTTATAAGATTCCATGGTGTCATCATACAAAAGTGCGGCAGCAAAGATCAGCACCTGTTTGTGATGGTTTACTCCTATAAACTGTACAAATGGGAGACAATTCTTGTCTGCTCTGCAAATTGTGTCGAGACAAACCAAATCCCCAAAATAATCATAATCTGATACCATCTTATCATCGGCCCAAAAGATGTTACAAACTTTATCATCAGTATCAACCTGTAATGCATAAAAAAAGGATGGGTTTTCAACATGTTGCCTTTGAAAGTAATGCAGCAAACGTCCAACTTCTCCCTTCTTCATATCTCTGGTCCTTTCAGATTGAAGATGATTGTTATAACCTATAGAAACATTATTGAGAGATTCCCTTACTCTAAACCGTCTATTCATCGATTCAGATGCCAATTTTGACAGTGTTCTGAAATCTTTGGTACCTTCTACCAGTTCAGCATCAGCAGCTTGGGAAATACTGGATTCCCTGTGCAGTGGTAACACTTGAGCCGTACTTGCGTTTACATTGTCATGATTGTGTTGTTCTTCAATATGTGAAACCCGATATTTACCATCAGGTTGACGAGTAATGACCATATGCGCCAGGCAACCAGTTCTAGTTTCCTTTCGATGTTTCTTTACAGTAACATCCCTTTTATCCCTCCGCCGATAACCCTCTTTAGAACAAGTGAACTTCCTAGACACGACCTGACCATGTACCTTACTCCTATTCACCCAATCTTTCCGAACATTGAAACCCACCAACTTAGCATACTTATTATAACACCTGTAAGCATGCTCATCAGACTCAAACTCTGTACCAACTTTCACAACTGCATCGACACTGTGGTCATTTGTAGATGATACATTGGACACAGTGCCATTGCCATGAACAATTTTCGGGTTGTGACAATCCTGCTCTACATTCAAGTCCAAACTGTTGTTTGTTTCAACTCCAAAATCTATGCTTTCCTCAACAATACTAATAAAATCGCCTTCCCCCCTTTCCATCGACCCTTCATAATAACACGAATAAAGCATCAACCATTGAAAGAAACAGAGAAAATCAGTCGCTAATTCTATGTCCAACAACAGCAAAGTCCAAAATCTTTCCTATACTGCACTACTGAATTTTGACACTGAAAAATTGAATTGCAACAGCTGCATTGTATAAAATTGGTTTAATTCATTTCCAACTTTATTGATTCTATTTCAAAAATTAGCCAATTTGGGTTTGCTCCAAGTCTTAAAATTCACTAGAAACAGGGGAAGCCATGAAAAGTAAAACTACATTTCTGCATTTGTGAGAATTGAACTCATACCTTACAAACCTCTATATACACAGACCCTTGTGCTGAAGTGACCACACCCAATTGGGCAAATTGCATTCAGCTCATTCCACAAACAGCAAGCTCAGGTTCTGGCATTGACCCTTTCAATGCCGAATCCAGGTGGCCAAATTTCACATCTGCAACAAATTAGGGTTTCAGAATTTCAAATTCCAAATTGCATGTAGTGTTTTAGCTGATTGAATAGGACCAAATTCAGTTACCTGAGTAAAGACCCCTCCTTTAAGAGTGAGGCAACTGCAAAGCCATTGCCTTTAACAGTCGAATTTGGATTCCGGTTTCCGATGCCTGTGACAATGCATTAGGGTGGACTACAGCTCAATTTGTAGTGGTGAAGCTACTGGTTGAGACTTGAGAGAAAGGAGCTTTGATTTTGCGTAAAGGTTTGAGCTTTTTTGGAGAAATAGAAAAGTGTAAAATCTGTAAAGATTGAGGGGTTCAAATATGGTTACTTGAACCACGTGGCGGTGATATATTCATCATATTGATCGAGATTACAAAAACGTGATATTTTTAAATTTTATAATAATTATTTTCACATTTCTAATAAATAATTAAATATTGATAGACACGTGATAGAGTTAAAGTAAACAATTAACGACTTTTGTTTATGGGGGGGGGCTCGTAGAAATTTGATTTTATTTGTAGAGTCAAATCACTTTTTACTTTTGTTGAGAAAAACAATAAAGGAATGATGGTTGAGCATGTTTTCCTCAATATATGAAAATTTTAGGCTCTACCCAAAGAGATGCTAAAAAACACTTTAATAGAGGTAAAAATGAGCTTGAAGTCTTTATGAAAAGTTTGATAGACTTTTTATATTTTTTTTTAACATTTGATGTTGATCATTACGTCAAAAGTTGAGTAACATATCACTTACTGCATATTCGATCGATAAAAAACAGTGTTTAAACAAAAATAATAATTTGATTTTAGATGATGATTAAGTATCCATAGTCATGTTAGACTATTTAGAGTCACTTGCAATTATAACTATCTAAATTCTAAGTTATACTGTTATATAATTGTTTACTTTGATCGAGACTTTATGTTTTACCTGAATAGGCCATGCCTCACTAATTTATCAATTTTATCTACTATATTTTTGTACTTCAAAGAGAAGTTTGAACTCATACAACTTGTTCACGTAACTCTTGAAAACAAAGAGAATAATGTAGTTAGAGTAAGAAACGAAAATGATGATGTTACATTTGATGATTTAATTAACTTGTAAACTTCTAATGATTGGCTTTCATTTTCTTATAGTTCTTTTTGTTACAAATAGCAAATGATATTAACACGGTTTGATTGTAATTGAATCGATATTGTTTTGATTCTAACGTAGAGCAATAAGCTAGCTCCACCAAAATTCATGTGCCACATGCATGCTCAGAGGCTCGATCTCATTGTCCGATGGCAATTTCAAAACCTCTTATTCTTAGGATGAAAAAACATTCATCTGTTTTATTTAATAATATTAAGTTTCGTATTTGATCGCCGTAACATGCAATCAGATGAAACATACATTTAAGGAAGCAAAAGGGAAAAAAGAAAAGAAGTAAACGAAAAAAAAAACAGTGAAACTTCAACATTATTCATTGGCATGCAGCGCGTGCGAGATCTTAATTTGTATGATCAGTTTGTACCTATAAGAGGAAATTAGAGGCTGTTAAGCTGGAGAGAAAAAAAAGATTAACAGTAAATATGAGGGAAATTATTAACCAGAAAAGTAATCACCACAAGAGAGGGGAGGGAGATTGCACTGAGAGGGAAGTTGAGCAGCCATCCTGAGAGTGTTGCAAATACAGCTCGTTTCCACAGCTTGGACCGCATTGCAGCAGTCGGAGCTTGGTTTGTCGTTACTCCCCGGAACCACAAAGGGTGCACACACATTCAGATTGGTCAGGACGGCCGCACACGAGCTTCCCTGAGCCTCGGCCATCTGGATATGCACCAGCGCGAGGCCCATCATAGCCACAAGCAGTAGTGCTGCAGCTTGGGAGCTGATCATAGACCTGAAGGCTGCCATGAGTAGTGTCTAAGCTGTGGAATTAGCTAAGAACTTATGTTGATCTGTGATTCTCTATGATAATGTCATAAGATATTAGGTCAATTTATAGCTGGTCATTGTAAACATGAGGTGATCACTCTTTGCATGAAGCACCTACTATAGTTTTGGGCTAGCTCATTACGTTAGAGGAGGAAATTTACGTGGGGAATCGAATATCACATAGATTTCATGGTCTACGAATTATTTGTTTTTTCCTTTCTTTTATCTAGATTTTATTGTTTGGTTTAGAGATAGTAACTTTCTTGAATGTAAATCACTCACTAACTCTTCTTGCAATCACTCACTAACTCTTCTTGCAACTCTTCCAGGCTTTGGTTCCTTACTTCCTTATATTACAAGGTGCATCGGGGTCATTACCGTTTGGCTCAATATGCAGTATACATTTATTTGAAACTTTGTATCAAACGGTTTGATGTTTTCATAACAAAATTTTAACAAGGCTACTATAAAAAAGTTGATTTTAGATGATAATCCTGACAGGCTCTAATATGTTCTAGTAAAAGAAATGACCTCGACTATAATCTCATAGACCTTTGAGTGCCAAGAGTAATTGATCAGATTAACTCTGTTGAATTGTAGTCATTACGTACATTTCAAAGAGGTTTAGATTGGGCTTCCACAACCAGGTTATCAGTTATCACTCAGCCCAATCTTTAAGCGTCGTCAATAAATTCTGATTAGGAGAAGATCCCTTCCTTAACATGAGAAGAACAGTTGCATTTAGCTGGAAGAGAGCGGAAGAGAGCATAACAGAGAAGAAACTATCACAAAAAAATCATGAATGTTATACAGACTTTCAACAAATAGCGAAACAAAATGCTAAATGCTAAGAATTGCATCCTTCTTATTCTGCCGGAGCGGGAGCAGTCCAGTACTTTTTAACCGCGAATAGTAGCTTTTCCCTCTCATGAGGTCCGTCTTCGTGATCAATAATTTGACTATCCCAATCCATGTGGTCGATAATGCTCTTGATCTTCACCAACAAATCTACGTCGTCTCGGATGATCACGCTTCCCTCTGGCCTTAGAATTCTATCCATCTCTAGCAAAATGTCTTCTACTTCGCACCTGCAGCTCAAATCGAACACAAATTAACGTTATTGATCATGTAAAACTATTGCTTCTAGCACTTTCATAAGCAGTGCCGGCCCAAATGGCTAGCCTCATATGTATAGGTAACGATCTTACCTGTCCTTGTAGAGACTAAACACTGTATCAGCATGAATGAGGTCATAAGTTCTTGGATATGTAGACATTGCTTCACACCTGAAAACAAAAAGTTCAAATCATTTATGTGAGTAACAGACTTATATATTAGCAGCAGTCACAGCCGACCTATTTAGTTTTGTTGGAACTTACCAGTTTTGATATGATCCGATCAATCCACGTTCATAGATAACTCCGAGTGTGTTAACCTTCACGTGGACGGGAACCATATTCATGACCCAAACAGGCAGATCAACTAGGGCAGCAGCAAATCCACCCAAGTAAGCATTCATATCCAGAAGGTTTCTATACCTTCCGGGCTGCGCAAGTTGATTATTCACTGTTTTATAATGAGTTACCCTTTTTCGCCATAGCTCCGAATCCTGTTGAAAATCTTCAGCTGTGACACCCTTCACAGTTCCCCAACTAATTCTCGGCGGCACTGATGTTAGTCTCTCCGGCCACTTTGCCAACTTCCCACCAGCAACATCATCTTCGCTAGAAACTTCCGGTAAAGGAGTCAAACAAGTCTCCAACTTTGTGTACCTAAAAAACACAAAAAGGATCAACTTAAGCAAACAG
Organism: Rosa chinensis; assembly: GCF_002994745.2. Classification (NCBI taxonomy): domain Eukaryota; kingdom Viridiplantae; phylum Streptophyta; class Magnoliopsida; order Rosales; family Rosaceae; genus Rosa; species Rosa chinensis. Next base: position 64,013,813 of record NC_037088.1, on the reverse strand, counting down.
CTGAAACTACATTAGTGTATAGTATATGTAAGTTGATTAGAGCACAAACCAAGCTTGATCAGGATCCTGAGCAGGGCAGAAGTTACGATTCTTGGCAAGCTTTCGGTTCATTTTGCAGTTTAAGTGATTAGTTGGTTTTTGCCAAATTGCAATGTCGTTCTTCTCCACCAACTTCTTCCAGCAAAGGCTAGTGGCTACATCCTCTATGCCAGTTTGTTCTTCGTTCAGGTCTTCCTGTGTTCTTTCCCAACCCTTCCAGTATTTCTTCCAGCGGATTGGTGGGCCGGATAGAATCCAGTACCCACCAGGCCTCAGAACTCTATCAACCTCCGTCAAGTAAACTCCATCTGTATGCGTACCACCCAAAAAGAAACAAGATTAGAGTATTTAAGAGACTAATCATGTGTAAAACATTAAGGCATATATAGTATCAGTTCACTCTTGTAGCTATATATCAGGTATGTATCAATTACCTACTTAACCTTGAGAATTTTTTTTAGCTCAAAATGGTTAATGTGGAGCCTATCACCTTATCATCCATAATTCTAAACACTCATCCATATTTTCATTAAAAAACACACATGGCGTCACACACAATTTTCTTTGAAAGATACGTGATTTGTAGATTCGAATCAAAGACAATAAAATCCGATTTGAAAATGGTGAGGTCTACCTCGCCACCTCTCCAACCTTGATCAATTAGATCTTATGTGCATCTCATCTAGGATTCATTACTGCCGCAGCCGTACACCCATTTTTTATTTTTTGTTTAGCAAAGAAGACTTATACAGTCAACTGTCCTAAAATTCGTTTCCGAAAAATAAATATTTGAAGGTGAAAGTACCGTATTGGCCCCAAGGAATGAGGCAACGAGAGCAATGAGCCATGTCAAAGGCTCTAGAAGGGTAAGGAAGTCTTTTCGACGCAATGACGCCGATGAGAGCGGGTACTCCTCGCTCGAGAGCGAATTGGACTTGGGCTTCATGTGTGTCTCTTGGCGCGAAAGACATTGGTAGAATATCCCGGGACAATAGATAAGCTCCCCAACTAGCAACCTGTATGATGAGCAATGAGGATCCACGTCAAATGACTGCCACTTGTCGAAGTCAACTATTAAATTTACCATGTGATTATCTGAGATATTTTGAAAATTTTAAACTATTTTCATTGCTTAAATAATGGTTTTTATTTTGATCATATTCTAATATTTTTCCTCATCTTGACCAAATTACTTGCATTAGCTTGCATAATCTTATCAAATAAATATCATGGGTTGACCAAGAAGCTCTATTTTAAACTAGTATTTTCTCAAAATTAAATACACAAAAGTTAGTATTGATTATTGAATCTGTTTATCTTAATCTTTTTTTGATTCGATTTTTTTCATCCCATCATTTACATTTTTTTTTGCCCAATTGAGAGATTTACGGCCCAAATTACAAAATGCACTTATTATCAGAACTCTATTAGCTCTTTAAAGAAAATCACCTCATAATAATCTAAAATCACCTTATAAAGTTACAAGAAAATCTCCACTAATGTTTACCTAGCTAAATATAGAAGAGAATCGAACTACATTAATCACCAAATCCCCAAACGAAACCGTTTGATTTACACATTAACTCAATGAGTGAATGATAGGGTCAACCAAAATTAAGAATTAATTATTTCCATAAACAAATCACGATTAAAAAGGAAAATATTAAACTGAGGATATCATACTTACCCCACAGCCTGTATCAATGGCGGTCCGAATAGACCCGTCCTTGAGATTGATCAACTTCCCAATATCATCAATGTAGGCATCGGCGCCATTCGGAAACATGGTTCCACCGCCGGGGAACTTAAACCGGTCGCCTTGGTATATAATCCAATTCTGCACCGCCTTCTCCACTGTCAACTCCTTGTGCGGAACATTGGCGTACCACGCCAGATCTCTACTTTTGGGCCAAGTAAAGGTGTTCCGGTAGCCGTGAGGTGCCGGAACACGGCACTTGAGAAGCTCATCCTGAGCTGGACAGTGCCTCTCCCTGTATATCAGTCTGTCCCTCTCGAATTTCAAGGATCGCTTCGCGTCCTCGCATGGGGTGTACTCACTGTACTTGACGTCGCAGGGAGGGTAGGTTTTGGGAGTGTTGTGTTTGGAAATGTTGATGGCGAAGTTAGGATTGTGGTGGGTGGCGAAATCTAGGGTTTTTTTAGGGTTTTTGGTTAGAGTTGTATCGGGGGAGTTACACGGAAGTTGGTTGAGGGCGGAGGTGGTGGTGGTGGTGGTGGAGGGGGCGGTGCTGCTGTGTTGCCAGAGGCCGAAGTAGTAAGAGAAGATGCACAGGAAGAGGATGAGTGGCAAGATGTAGGCGTTGTTGGCTTTTATTTTCCATGTGGAAAAGTTGGTAAGGGAAAAAGGCTTGGAGGGTTTCGATGTGGGGCGGTAGGGATGGTGGTCTTCGGAGGAAGCCATGGTGATTTGATTTGATCGATGTTTTGAGGTTCGAATATAAGGGTTTAGATTTGAGGGAGGTGAGGTTGGCGGGGGAGGTGGGATGAGAGGTGGGGAGGTTGAGGGGTTAAACAAATACGTTTCTAAATCAAGTAGGTCATGTGGAAGACGATTTTTTTCTAATTTATAAACAGATATGATTAAATGAATTGACCAGCCAGCTACTTATTGGCAATTAATTTGGATTATTATTCATTATTTTCTGACAAACATAGAATAATAAATTTTATAACTTTTGGGTAAAAGTTTTGTAATTAATTAAAAAGTCAGTGACATATGTGTACGCTTATAATTTCATAAAGGGAAAAATTCACCAACGTTGTCTGGACACTTAGGGGACTTTCAGAATGATACCTGAACTTACAAAGTTATCAATGTGATACCTGAACTCATTTTTTCGTATCAACATCGTACCTATGACCAATTTCGGTAACGGCTCCGTGACGGAAATTGGCCGTAGGTATCACATTGATAAGAAAAAATGAGTCCAGGTATCATATTGATAACTTTGTAAGTTTAGGTATCATTCTGAAAGTCCCTAAGTGTCCAGACACCGTTGGTGAATTTTTCCCAATTTTGCACGTGAGTCACTTAATGAAGACAAAATGACCGATTTACCCTCAAATTCTTTCTTTCTTTTCTTTTCTTTTTTTCTTTATTCTTCTTTCTTTCTTTCTTTCTTCTTCTTCTTTTCTGGTTTCTTCTTCCCCTGATTTGAATCATCAAGATTCAAATCATCTTGCTCGTCTGATTCCCACCGCCGCTGCATCTCAATCCACCTTCATGCACCACAGATGTTTCTGGTTCCCCCAACTTCAAATCCTATAGCAAATTGAAATTGTGGATTGAGGCTTCACCATTCACTCCGAGTCCAGACACCGTTGGTGAATTTTTCCCATTTCATAAATTATAACTATTGTGTATCAACTATCAAGTATAATATGATGAATATATGTCTCATAACTAAACATTTTAGTTGCGATTGAGTATTTTCATTTATTTGGATAATCAAAGGGGTATTTGTTAAAAAAAAAAAAATTAGTGAATCAGAAATGGGTAATCATTGAATGTTTTTGAAAATATTGATTCTAGTACGGTAATTCGCAGAAATTTGATTATCATAAAGAACTTTCTATTTGATTGTTATGATTAAATGGATGCATTCAATTTGGTCAATTCTTTAGTTTTTCAGATATAATACTTAGTATAAACTAAAACAATATTGAAAATAATAGATGAAAAATAATATTGAAAACATAATTATAAAAGAATTGTTTCAAGCAGATTCTCGGCACTCCTCATATTGGGTCAGCACGATCAGACATACCACTACAAACTAGGTTGTTTTCTATAATTAGAATTGGATGATCACCATGCATTTTGATCATGACTGACGAGTTCCCTACTTATATTGAAAATGTCTTGTTAGGCGATGAGATCCTAACATCAAACTAATTTTCTATCAATTAATGTAGGTAAGTACATATATACTAGAGATTCAGAGAAGAAAAAGAGAAGAGAATAGATACATGCTAGTGTAAGAATGGAGTGAGATTCGTGACAGGGATTTGGGAACGTAAACAAAAGGTAAGATTCTGTAATTACTTAACTGATTAGGTAAACAAAACCATGAGGATGTTTTTGTTTAATAATCTAGCTAGTTATTTTACATTGGAATCAGAAGTGGTCCTAACTCCTGTCTAGTAGATTACTCCCTAGATGAGCAATACTTTTGCCTTAAACCTTTCCCAGAACAAACAATTTTTTAATTTTCATAATGGGAATAAGCTCGTATATATTGTCATGGTTAAGTGCTTAATTAAACCTTTCTCTTAATTAGGATCGTACTGGCTTAACCAATCTGAATTAAATATTCTTCTTAACCCAACAGAACTGTCGGTAGATCGAGGTGACATACTGCATTTATTGATATTATATATGTAATTATATATGGTTTAGTAGTTACTTCTTAATTAGTAGTTGTTTTAGCCAATTAAGCCACATGTACGACGACGACGTATGTTGCCTTTAACTAGTTCTTGCACCGTCATTTCTGATTGAAATAATGAAATATGAGATTGAATGTGCGTTATTCTCCGAAAAAGATTATTATAAATCTATCCTTACTCTCTCTTCTCGAATACAAATAGTATTAACTACAAATTCCTAGTTGCAAACTAAGGCTAGCTACTTGACAACCGCTAATTCCCACCATACATGAGACTATGAGAGCAGTCATCACAAACCAAGAGCCATTAATGGGCGATGTGTATGTGGGCAACTTGCAACCAGTATAGTACGTTCTTAGTATGGAATTAACGTGGTGAAGTTGGTTTGTCAACTTTTGAAAATTGAGCTGATATATAGAGAAGGTCAATGATAATTTCAATCAACTTCGATTGAAGATTGAGTTGTCAACCACGTGGTTGTCATGTGCAGTACACCATCGTACACATTAAGGAATAAGGACTACACAACTGAACAAAGTCTACTCAGTACAAAGTACAAACTTAGCTCTACTTAATTAGGTATCCATAACAACTGAGTGTACGTAAGCTAAGAGGTAATAGCTCTCCAAAATATGCATGAAACGCCTAGGAAACGTTTCAGTCTCCTTAATTTCGTGAACTTGGATGGCATATTATGTGGATTATATTAACTGATGAAGTTTCAAAACCAAATTCCCCTTCATCTTAACATGTTAGTTGCATGCACTAGCTTAGTTTTGTGTATATCGACGGTTGGTCGATCTCTCTTTCTAGTTTTAAACTACTTTCTCTTCAATCACTAGAAAGAGAATTTAAGAGGTAATTTCTTGCAACACATAACCGTAATTATAGAAATCATGCATGGTTGTTCTTATACATACATGTTGATATTTTATCTTGAGTTGGATGCTAATTTAGGAGGTTGTTTCTATTCTCTACGGTTTGCAGATTCAAGAATGTTAGTCGTTCCTAATTTCCTTCATTCTCAAAAAAAAAAAAATTAATAATAATAATAATAAAAACCAAGTCATTCCTAATTTCCTATTACGAGTCTTCTAAATTCAATCTTATCTACCGTCGGACTTATATTGTTCACTTTGAATCAATCTCATTACTCTGATCGATGATCACATCGCATGATCGCAACATCTTGTTGCTAGCTGAGGTTCTGCTGTATTCTAGTTTGCCTCTAGTTTAGGTTGCTTTGGGCCTTTGGTATATATTGGCATGGATTCACCAACAGACAAAGTATATAGATGGAAGGGCCGTGGATATTTAGTGTAACGAATGAGTCCGTTGTATATAATAGTACCATGTAAACACTAGCCCTACAGATTAAAATTTAATTGGGCATATGGTGTGGCCCATTTTCTACCACTGAAAAGCCCAAGTTGTCCAAAAGATGTTGAAGCCATGCCTACTGATGTAGAAGCTGCATTTTTCAATGCTGAAGTTTTTCCTATGCACTTTGTTTGCGTGAAATTGACATACATATATACATATCATGCTATAGCATTCTTATGACACTTCACAACCACAACCATATGGATGTTACCTTTCATGAACTGATCCTGTATATCATACAATGGCCATTACTCCATTAGTCATAGACCCTGTTGGGCAGAATATGTGTGCTTATATAGATCGAGTTAGGTATCTGCAGCAAAAACAGAACAAACATGATGCGCAATTACATTCTATGGTGATTAATAGTCAATAAGAAAACTTCTCATACCTTCGCATTCTCCTTATAGTCAAATGCTTCACTGGAGTTTCATCTTCAGGGCGGCAGAAGACTAGATTCTTAAACCGGGCAGATCGAATATTAGGTTATGTAATAACTCATGAAATAGCTGATCTCTTGAATTGGGATTCTAACCATTTCAGTTCTTGGAGCTGCTTACCAGAATGAGGCCTATAATGTTTTTGGGATTGCCGGAGTACTAGTACAGGTACTGAGGTACACAACCGTGACCCTTGCCCTTGATTAAACCCATTGTTTGCCTCAGAATATAAAGTAGCCATAAACGTACTTGGAAGATTCAAAGAAATAAAAGAGGGAGGAAATATTGGACATACATGTTGAGTTTGGAATTTACATCCAGAGAAAAGTTTTCAGAGATGGGTGTCGACATATATATAGAGCATCTTTGACATGCAGTTTTTTTGTGTCAAATCCAATGCACCAGCAATAATACTAGCTTCATGATTTGACAGCTCTCCTCCTTTCCCTGCCTAGAATGTATAAGTGCATCAAAGACTCAAAGTTTTGGACTTCAGCTACCACTACCAGATCTTCGACAAGTTTACTAATGGAAAGCCGACCTCATTTGTATGCAAAGACACAAATGTCTTTAGCTCCGGTCTTCTGAATAACACAGAATGCTCTTTCCGAAGGAAACAATCCAATAGCTGCAGTCATATGACTCATATCCATTACTAGCTAGTGCGTATAAATAAATCGCATCTATATTTTCAGGTAGATATTTGGAATTTGGTTCACTGAAGCAGAAAAAGGAGACTAACTGGAAATAGAGGTATAAGGTATTGGTTTTGGTTTACTTCCACTCTTTTGATCCCTCGATCATCAGAGGGTGTGTAACTTGAGACGTAGCAAGTGATGAGCATGTAATATTGTAATGTTAGTATACGATGGATAAATGGACATGCACTGATGCATGGATTCACCACTTTGATCAGTTAACTTGTTAGAACTGGTTGATCATATATATCCAAGTGTCCTCTTCTTCATTATTTTTTCCTGTCATGTTTATATGTTTAATGTAAAGCAATTATGTTCATGTTTGATGAGTTTCAACACAGTGAAGAATCAAAACGGTTTTGTTTAACACAGCGAGTAGGTTCTGGTAGGTTCACTTACTGGGATGCCGTCCAAGTTGCTTCGTAGACCTACAATTTGATTCAAAACACGTCCACCTCAGTGAATTTCTTGCTCTAAGAAATGTGCAGTAATTAATAAACCTTCGATGAAATGTGCGACTCTGTGGAAAGAAAAAGAATGCAACCACACTACATTTTCATTGATCAATAACAAAAGGTTGGCTACTTGGCTGCTTCAGCTCGTCATACAAAAAAATAGCAGTGTTACGAATTTTGGACCAACAGATATGAAGATAGCTCCAAGTCTAGTGTCCAAATCCAAGTTGACCGGGAAGAAGAAAAGTAGAAAACCTTTATAGATTCCCCGGGAAGAAGAAAACCAAACAAAAGTTTCGACTGAATAAGGGCCAGGAATATTCAAAGTTTAACTTGAACAAAACTCTGTGATTTGTGACTTTCAAGAGGCTTATGATGCATTGACATATATCCAAATTAAATACAAAAAAATTTATTACCAGCGAAAGTTAAGAACAATGGGGCCGACAACACTACGCCTTGATTCAGGCAAAGCTGTATCAGACAACCCCTGTCATGCATGGAGGATCATAAACCATACACGACTCTGGAACCTCAAAGCAAAACATTAATTCTTCAAGATCTTGCTATACTTGAGCCACACTTGATAGCAGGATTCATGTGAACAAGTGGATGCAAATTTCGAACGTAATTAGAAAGGGATTTATCCTTTCAAAAAAGAAAGAAAGGGATTTATATTAATAAACTATGTGCAATAAGCCAATAGCCTATTAATCATGCTTTGTGATTTGTTTATGCTCAGTCTAGCTAGCTTAGGACATAATTAGTGGACAGAGAGCATGAGAGACAAACCAACCGGTCCCCAGCTTTAGGTTTATAATTGTTCCATGTGTTTCGTACCTAGCTTAAACTAATTGGAAAATGATTCGCGGGCTCAATGAGGCCTAAGATTTATGGCCTCAATATTATGTGTCATGCCATGTCATCTACACACATCACTTATTTGTCAAATCATGTCATGTAATTCTTGAGAAAAATACCATTTTAGCCTTCTAAAATCTAATGACTTTAAGTTATTTTGATTTTTTTTCTAAAAGAAAAAATTATTTTGTCTTTTTTCTTTTCTTTTCATTACACTCATGCTTAGATTTAAATAACAATGTCAAGAATAGAAAAAATTTCATGTAATTCAATCAATAGATTTACATAACACATGTATATGAGTTCAACCTTTGTTGCGTTTATGTAAATTTTGAAAATATAATATGAAAAATACATAGTTATATCATTATATATGTTCTTATGTTCATTTTTTTCTCTTTATGTAGCTAGGGTTTAAACGTTATATTTTAGTTTATTATTTTCTGGTTGTTTATTTTCCTTATATTTAGATTGTAGATGATAATTAATGAATGCTACTAACATGAAATTTTTTTTCTTACCTCTTAATTTAGACATATGTATTTTCCAAATTCAATTTATTAATGCTATTTTTTTGGATGAAATTAATCAATAAAGTTATTGCCTATTTCTTGACACCTAATACAATATATTTATGCTATTTGGAAAGAAAAATTATAGGAAATAATTTAAATAAATGAAGAAAAATATTGATTAAAGAATTTGTAGACATATCTCTTAAATTAATACATAATTAATAACAGTTTTTTTCGTCACCTAATTAAATTTATTAATGTAATTGATTCACCTCTAACATCTAAAAGGAAATATAAAATGGTAAAGTTGGTGTTGCAATAGTATGATGTGGCAAGATATATTATGTGAAATTGAAAATAAAATTAGTATTTGCTTACATGGCATGACACCTAGGATTTGAGGCCATAAATCTTAGGCCTCATTGAGGCTCTATATTATTGCCCAAACTAATTAATCATGTGGTCAAATACACGTTTGTTTCCTACCCGATCAAGGATTTAAAGAATTGAGGGGACCCTGCCATGATCCTATGACTTTGGATCTCCTTCTTACATAAACATTAACATTATGATTGATCGATATTTCCTGTTTCAAAATATGGTAAGGTTTGTTTCTCAATTCAAAAAGGCATTGACAGTGACATATAAAGATTTTAGAGAAATGAATTCTTCAAACTTCTTAATCTCTCATGGGTTTACTTTCACTATAAATTCACTCAGTAAACACCCCAACTTTTCCCTAATTTACTTCCCCCATCATTCAAAATCCTAGTTATATCGCTTTCGTTATCTACCACAACTTACTTTTTTCTTTTTCTTTTTTTCCTTATAATTGGGTGGTGAGAACCTTATGAGTATTCGTTTGGTACGATTTATGAATAAATCTTGGTACATACAGATTTTTAAAAACACAAAACATAGAATGATATTTTGTTAAATCAGAGGAACATGTACATTCATGGGGACACCATGTCCTACTAAGAGGAATGAATATAAGCAGTATCGTCTACTGTTCTTCTCGACCGTTTCATATTGTAACTACGTACTAGCTGGCATTATTGGAATCAATCTGTTCAGAACATTCTTCAAGAACATCCATACTAATAAATAAGATATAAATTGAGAATTATACACTTGGAGATCCATTTATAGAAGGGAAGGAACGCATCCACTCATATACATTGCCATTCTGATAGAGTATAAGGGCTAATTTGGGATTGCTGTGACTTTAAAAAAAAAAAATTGCTGCTGCTGTGTTGTGAGAATAATCAGCTGTAAATTAAAACAGTTTCGTGTTTGGTAAATAATATTTTTAAAAGTGCTGTCAGTACATAAAACAACTGCATAGTGTGTTTTGAACTTTTGATCCACAACAGCTTCTAAAAGCAACCTCTAGGCTGCTTCTAAAATCTGCTGCCAGTGACCTATAATTTTTAATTAAAGCTATTTTTTATTTATTTACCAAACACAATAAAATCTAAAATTTTGAATAAAAACTGATTTTTTTAAAAGCGAAGCAATCTCAAACAGTGCCTTAAAAGAGCATAACACACAAAAGTCAAGATCTAACCACACGACACTAAACAAATTTATTGTTGAAACACAGACTAATTAATTTCGTGCACAATCAAGGTCGAAATCGAAAGCATAACAATCTTTACCCCATGTGGGAATGTTACTTTGAAGCCAGCCATGATCTTAATTATCATATCAACATGCATTTTAGCCATGCCTAATTAGTATAAGAGATCATTTTCACACCTATAAAAAAAATATGAGAGTGAAATTTACACTCTTCATTTTACAATTGACACTTCATGTTTTTTTTTTTGAATAAAACACTTTAAGTTTTCTTTTTTAATATCTTAACATTACAATTTTACAATTCACACTATAAAAAGACAAAATTTATGATACTAAAAAATTATATATATATAGTGTGATTATAAAATGAAAAGTGTGAATTCCATTCCTAAAAAAGAAGCAGATGAATTAATTTATGACATGAATAAGAAGAAAAAAAAATCAAATAAGCACTTTGTTAATTGGCCACACGAGGAAAAAGTAGGAAAGATAAAAACACGAGATTTACTTTAAACTAATTTCGCGGCCATGTGCAACTAATCCTGAATTATTAAAAGCTGTTTCAGCTTTTGCTGCAGGTTTATAACAACTAAATCTAATTAATTAGTCAGTGGTCGTGGTTTTTAATAATACCACCCTAGTCACTACGTAGCCATTGAAGAATCCTAAATATTCCACTTTATCCAGATTGTCCCACTAATTTTGAGCTCACAAATTACACGTTTATTAAGCTAATAAGAGATGCATGTGTTATAATTATGTACATAAAATTGATTGATCATATTAGTTAATCACTTCAAGTTAGTTTCATTAACAGATCTGACCTTTGTTTGTAACCTAGCTATTGAGTGTATATAAACAACATTATTCAAACTGCAAAGTGCAAACTATAACAATAACAATCGCTAGGTACGTACTAACTTTTTATGACAATTAATTTTTATTAAGAACAAAAATATGTATTGTACTAGTGTGCTAGTGTTAGAAGCACCGAATTTTATCCCAATTTTTGGGTGCAAGTCTCATCAATATATATGGAACTGATGCTACACTCAAGTGTAATAGAGCGTGTGTGTGTGAATATATATGGAACTGATGCTACACTTTAGTGTAATAGTTTGTGTGTGTACACTTAAGTGTAATAGTTGTGTGTGTGTGTGTGGGCGCGCAAGCATGTGATTGGTAAAGCGTCGGGAGATAAACCTAGGTCAGCCGATCTCTCTCTCTCACTAAAAATCTCTAGGGTTAGGGTTTGTCGCCCGTAGCAATATTTGTCACCAACAATTGCAATTGATGTAATGGTTGCTCGTCTTGCCGCCTCCCTTTGCATTGCGGAAAGTAAGCGACCAGTTGAGTTGCATCCATCTAAGGGTTTACGACAACATGAAGTTTTCATGATCGGGAAGCTGCTATGGCAAGGGATTACACACGTAGATCCTTTTTGAGAATGTTTCTATCTGCTTGGAGGGTGAATGGCACCCTAAGGGTTGAAGAAATTGGTGAAGATGATTGTGTTGTCTTCTCATTTTCAGATCCGGTCAATAAGGCTAGGGTTTGCAAAGGGGGACATGGGGCTTTAACAGAGCTCCGATCGCACTTGCAGACTAAGATGGAGTTTAACAGATCATGGCAGTGCAACTAAAAACGTCATCCTACTAGATGGCGTTGCTAGGTGTTCCCCCTGCTTTTCGCTCTGAAAGAATTATGCGACTTATTGGCAGTAGGTTGGGTGATTCAAAGAGTATGACAAACCTGCTTTTAGAACAAGGTTGTTGTGCATCCGACTAGAAATCGATTATGCCAAACCACTAATATTTAAACGGCATTTCTGGGTGGAGAATAGTGTTCAGTTTTTGGTGCAATTCAAATACAACAAGTTGTTTGGGAGGTGTGGGCCTTGTGGTTTCGTTACCCACATCAGACTTCCATATTCAAGTCCGGAATTGGAGGAAGACAGTAACCCTCTGCGTTGGTCATATTACGTGATGAACTGGAGGCCAGTTCCAGTGCGGTTAGGGTTTTGGCAAATGACCAAACCTTAGTTTTCAAGGCACATATTTTCCCTTAGCATTCTGGATTTCTCCCTTCCTCAGGTGGTGGCAGCGGCGAGTCAGGCATGCTGACCAGTACAGATTATATAGCTTGTGGATCTGCGTCAAAGTGTTGCACCTGGCTATCAAGAGACAACATCGGGTTAGGGATGGTGATGAGGTAACTATTTCTCTGAAAAAATTGCGTTTGAGTTTAGCTGTTGGGAAAAAGAACTTGGATGCTGTGACTATGAGATTATAGGAGGGACTTTTTGGAAATGTTGAGCAGCCAAAGAGGAAGAGAGGTCGCCCTGTGGGAAGTTTGAATAAGCTTCCTTATGGTATGCGGGGAAGGGTAAGAATGCCAAAAGTGATATTGACTCGTTCAAAAAGACTACAAACAAGAGCAGAAAGACAAACCTGATGCCGAAGTTGTTGGCTGGTGAAGAGGCTAAGGATAGTGTTGGTTCCAACCCTAAAGGGAATGAACTAGTACTTTCTTAAGTCTATGTTATTAGACATCTAGTTACAAGTCTTTTAAAGTAGGAGTAATCTCTATGAGTTTTTTTTATAAATTTTTCTAGTTGTTATTTGTACCACAAGTGCGTGCTGGCAGATTTAGACTATATGATGAATGATTTTTCTTTAGGAAGCGAGGTTGTTCTTGCTTGGTTAGACTTGCTTTCTAGCGAGTGTCCCTTTAAAATTTAATTAGTTTAGTATTGACTTAAATAGGTTTCTGTTTATTATCAGATCTCTTATGCATGTAAGTGTATGTTAGACTCTAACCTATTTCATGACTTTCATTATTAATAGGGAAAATGATCATTTACCCAATTTTAACAACAAAATTGCCCACTTGCTCCACTAACAGTTTTTTAACCCCATTTACCCAAAACACTCTGAGGGATTATTTTCCCTACTACCCAATTAATTCTTTTTTTATTTTTTTAATTTATTTTTGGGACTTTTTTGCCCTCGCATTCTTTCTCACTTAGAGAGAAAAGTCATCCTCCACCATGCTGTGCTCTGGTGACTAGTGGCCGGCAGAGGACTCCGGCGACCTGAATCTGGCAACCGGTGATTGAAATCAGGCGATCGATTACCGAAATCCCGTGACTGGTTACCGGAATCCGGCGATTGGTGACCGGAATCCCGAATCCGGCTACAGGACCGGTGACCGGATTCCTGCGTCTGATTTTATTACCCCCCAATAATACCTAGTAATCATATTATTGCCTCCCAAAAATCATATTATTGCCTCCAATAATTATATTATTGCCGTCCAGTGAATTGTATGAACTCCCAAAACCAAAATGAACACACTACAGGCACAATTGATCAATTTATTATCATATTATTGTCCCCCAATAATCATATTATTGCCACCCAATAATCATATTATTACCTCATAATAATCATATTATTGCCCCAATAATCATATTAGTACCCTCCAATAATCATATTATTGCCCTCAAATGAACCAAAATGAATACATTACAGATACAAAAAAAAAAAAAAAACAAAAATCTCATTATACCAAAAAAAAAATCCTCTGGGCACCCACCGGACTGTGAGGCAGATGTAGGAATCGTCGGGGCGTGTTTTAGGGTGACGGCGACGTTGGAGCGGAGTCGTTTCGGGCTGGGTTCGGAGTTGATCGCAGTTGGGGGCTAAGTTGTGGTTGTGGGCCCTTGGATCGATGGATCTGTGGTTTGGTTGTTGGTGACACCGGAGGTGGATTGATCGAGGTGTTGGCCCGAAGCCGAAAGTGGGGTGCCGGATAAGCCATGGCAGTAAGAGAGAGAGAGAGTCTGGTTTGGCTGACGGCAGCGCTCGGGGGTTGAGTTTCGAATCCAGATGCAGTGCTCCGATCTTAGGGCTGGCTTGGGGGACCCATGACGGTTGAGATCGTCTCTGATGGAGGTGGTGGCCCGAAGCCGGAGGTGGGGCGCCGGAGCAGCCATGGTACAGAGAGATAGAGAGAGACCGAAGCCGGAGGTGGTGCGCGGCACAGAGAGAGAGTCTGAGAGGAAAGAGTTATTATAGGGGGCAAAACTGTCACTAGAGCTTAAATTGGGTAAATCCGTAAATGGGGTTAAAAAACTCTTGCTGGAGTAAGTGGGTAATTTTTAATCTAAAATTGGATAAATGGTCACGGCCCCTTATTAATATTATCAATTCTTATTAAAAAAAAGTATATATGATTGGTATATAACACAAAAATTCCCAAATTTGGCCGAGAAAGATGTATTATTCCAATTTCCATGCACCTTTTGTCATATGCACGTTCCTTTTAATTAATTAGTTAATCAAAAAGACAAAAACCCAGAAAGAGACTTTCACTCTCTCTCTCTCTCTCTCTCTCTCTCTCTCTCTCTCCTCTCAGAGACTCTCTCTCTAAAACCCACAGGGCTGCCTAATGCCAACCGCAATGACCTTCTCTCCTTATACATGAAGAAAATGGTGATTCCTCCTCCTCCTCCTCTTCTTCATCTGCTCCATCACCTCCTTCTCTACCTTTTACAGCACTCCGCCATATATCATATTCTCTTAACTTGAATCTATTCTTCTTCTCAGCTTTAGCTCAATAACGTTCATGGGGGCTGGTTCCTCTATGTCTTCAAAGGATACCAGTAGATCAGGTTCTCCCGATCATCCTCCGGATCAAACTAAGCCGGGTCTCAGAGACCTACCTGAAAGTTGTATCTCTTACATTCTTTTGTATTTGGATCCGCCGGAGATCTGTAAACTTGCGCAGGTGAATAGGGTTTTCCGGGCTGCTTCATCTACTGATTTTGTCTGGCAATCAAAGCTCCCATCAAACTATAAGTTTCTAGTCGAAAAATCATTAATCCTCGGCGCACATAATAGTAACCGTATTCCGAAGAAAGATATATACGCAAGATTGTGTCTGCCAAATCGTTTTGACAATGGCACCAAGGTACAGTAATTATATATCTCTTAGTTAACCGTATATGCTTTTTTCTTTATTGAAGTGCTGCTTGGAGCCCTTAACGGTTAGATCTAGCTTGCGGATATGTTAATCACTTAATTGTGATTTTGTTTTTGGCAACACTAACAGGAAGTTTGGTTGGACAAAAGTTGTGGATCACATCCACAGGTTTGTTTGTCCATCTCATCAAAGGCATTGCGGATAACAGGAATAGATGATCGAAGATATTGGAGTAATATTCCAACTGAGGAATCGAGGTACTTACTTGCAGAGCCAAGATTTCAATTATTATGATCATGACACTTTGAGAAGTTCGATCAATTGGGTTTTCTTTGCAAATCTTCCATTATCAGATTATCAGACCTCTACATTTATGAAGTGGATAGTTCATGCACCAAGCCTCAATAATTGCAACCTTTATTCTAATTCTAACTTATTTCCGGTTTTCTCTCACCAGTGAGACTAACCCAAAAACTTTTATAATATTTCCGTTTAGACTTATGGGATAACCCTAAACTATTAGAATTCCCATTAGCCTTGCAGAAAATTCCTCCAAAATGGGTTTGATTCTCTTTGTTAATTCTTATTCTTGACATTGATCACTTCCACGAGTCTGGATTGTCCCTTTTGTTTCCACACCATATAAAACCCTGTAGTATGAGAAAGAGTGTGAGAATTAGCATAGCACCTAAGAATAATGGATAGCAAGCTATTCCAAGGTGGGCTCCTTTTTGAAGATTTCATTGCATTCCATAGTCTAAGCTAAGAAGATTTGATTCCATTTGTTATATGACAACTTGCCTTGTGCTAGAGAGAAATTTTTGAGTTCTTTACATAAAATTCCATGGTTGGCATCATCCCATGTAATCATTCGTTGCGTTTTGAGCCTTCCTAAATATCGCAAAGCATAATCGACACGAATTTTGAAGAGATAGTTTTGGTTTAACGAAAGCTGCCGTCCAATAGCTTTGAGTCTCCTAACTACCTAGTTACGTGTTTACGAAAATCCGACGTATTGGTAACATGATAAGAAAATGAAACTTTTGTCAACTTCCCTTGTTCATATTAACAAACTTAAAATATTCAAGGGTTCATTGTTTTACAGAAACTTCGCATATATATGATCTATCATAAGATTATTGGAGGATTAATTAATATGGGCTTTTGTTTCTGATCATATGCAATGTATAGGTTTAACAGAGTTGCATATCTTAAACAAATCTGGTGGCTTGAAGCACAAGGGGAACTAGAGTTCGAGTTTCCACCGGGAAACTATAGCCTATATTTTCGGCTTCAGCTTGGCAGGACTTGTCCAGGAAGATTCGGCCGACGAGTATGCAACACTGATCAAGTGCATGGCTGGGACATTAAGCCCGTCCGATTCCACTTATCAACGTCGGACGGCCAGCACGCTTTATCCGAGTGTTATTTGCATGAACGATGCAGCTGGGTTCACTACCATGTTGGTGATTTCGTCAGCAACAGTCCTAAGCCGATGAAGATCAAATTTTCAGTGACCCAAATTGATTGTACACACACCAAAGGTGGCCTCTGCTTAGACTCCGTGTTAATATGCCCAACCAAGTTTAGGAAAAGTTAATGAAATGTAGTCTATAACATTATATAAGCAGCTAACCTCTAACCAAAACCACGCAATATGTCATATTTAGTATCTATATATGTAATTCAAATGTCGATGCCATTAATTTCCATATGCTTTTGTATCATATTAATTTGAGCTTGTTCAGGTCCCTGTTCTTGATGCAGTCTTCCCTAAAACACGAAGGGAAATAGTATAAATCGTGTCCCCCGACCCCCAAGTCATTTAGAAAAGAATAGAAGAAACCAGAACATGAGCCTCTAAACTATTATTTCCACATTCTACCTCGTTCAATATTTTGCATCTTAAAATAGTATTCTGAAGACAATAATCCAATCTTGAGCAGAATATAACTATGAAGAACACATAATTGAAAACATGTAAATATCATATTACTCAGAAACTAGAGAAGTTCTCGGAGTTCTGTATCCAATAGATTACACTTGCAAGACATGGAGATAGAAAACCCTCCGAACAAAGAAACGAAAAAACGATTGCTAAAGTCCTACTCAACTGAACTACTCAAGTACAAGTGTGCGATGTCACGACAAATTCCATACTAAGCCAAAGAGAAGGAAACCAAGAAAAGAAGGGGAGGATAGGAAAAACAGTTATTTTAAAAATGTGCTGTACAAAAATATATGCTGCCACTTACCAAATTGGAGCCAATAATCAGGCCAAATTATGTTAGTCATGCCTTCCAGCCGTAACCCATATTATCATCAAGATCATTGTTAAAAAAGCCATTTTCTGTGAATTCACGGGCAATGTCTTGAACTATATCCTCTTGCAAATGAAGGTTTGAGGGTAATTCTTGTGCTCTCTGATTGAATGCATTGTTACCACCACCTGCTGAAGAGTCGCTGTTTGCAGCAGCTTTGAAACTGTTACTCCTGCTTGGAGCAGGGCCGTGACTTCCAGACACAGTTGGAGTAGCATTAGCGGCCGCTGAATTATTACCTCCAAAACTCAACCCATTCCTTGTCAAACTCCCATTAGAATTTGGTCCGGGAAGAGATTGTTGCCCCCCACTGTTATTATTAGACATCTCCTGCAGCAGTTGCTGGAGCATCTGTTGCTGCAAGGCCTGGTTGCCTTGGGAGTTCTGCGGATTGGTTTGTTGAAGCAAGCTGTTAGAACTGAGTGACCGCTGCTGCAGCTGCGGTGTCTGATGTGGCTGTCGTGAGGATAGATGGGGACTTGAATAGCCACTGCCGGGTAAATTCTGCATTGGTCCCGGTATTAAAGAAGCAGCACCTTGAAAAGGTGACGATGGACTTTGGTTGGAGTTATTGAAAGACGAAGATGCCTCCTGTTGAAGAGAATTTGCATTTGAATTCATTGAGTTCTGCCTCATGAGCAGATTCTGGTAATTGGTCAGCGCTAAAGCTGCTTGTGCTGAGCCACTCAAAGCTCCTCGACTGGCCATGTGCTGGTTGTTATTCATTTGATTGTTTAGTCCGGGATGCAACGCCATTAGCTTATTCAGAGTGTTCCTGTCAGTTGGCATGCCCTGAACATTTGCTAACTGCTCCATCTCCTGCATCTTTTGCATCTGGAGCTTGGTTGCATTCGCATGTCGAGGATAAACCTTCAAGCCCTCTGCAATTTTCAGCATAAGACCAATCAAAGAAATCAATATAAAGAAATGAAACCAACAACTGAAACAAGCAACAAGCAAACATACAGGACCTCACAAAAAGTTTAGCACGGGGAAGGAAATGAGAAAGAATCAATGAGAACAAGAAATAAGTAGCCAAAATACCAACTTCACCGCATTATATATCAAATACAAGAAACAAGAGCAATATTACTTCCTACAGGAAAGATATGAAGACGACAACAAGGTGATTCCAGTCAACTCCAGATCCACCATGTCCAAAACCTCCATTAACTTAATTAAACAAAATACTCAATAAGCATGCTACTAGCTCCAAATTGAACAGTATACCTACTTCAGAAGAAGATAGTTAACTCATGGAATGAGTAAATTAAAGCTACAAGCAATACCAAGCGGATATCAGTGGCAAAAACCATATAATGGTTTGTTCAAGAATCTGTCTAAGATGGTATTAATCAAATTACTACGAATATGCTCAACTACGATGCAAAGCAGCAGCAGAGAATTACAAAATGGAAAGAGGAATAGAAAAAAAAAACAGGACAATACCAATTGGGCCAACTTTGTTTTCCCGGCAGAAATCGATCAAATCTTTCATGCTGTTCACAACCTCTGATATCTGTTAAAAGTTAGAAAGTCATTAACTAAAATAAAATTTAAGTATATAGTCATACATAACATTGAAACAGAAGATTATATTCTAACTCAACAAATCATGTCCATGAATGCAATAAAATATACCTGCAAACACCTCACATATCTTTTAGAAAAGCCCAAGTCATTCAGTGACTGCAACTCCAAACTCTTTGCAAGCTGCCGCCCAGCTGTCAGAACCCTGAAGGAAACAAGCAACATCAGTGAAGCCCTACTTCTTTATGAGGAGAAATTAAAATTGAATACCAAACTGGTTGATCGCCTAAAAACTCACAAATTGCTATTTGCTTGTAGATCCTGCTGAGAAACCCCATCAGATCCACTTTCAGCAATCGTACTCTGGCACTTCTGTGCAACCTGAACCAACTGATTGACCTGGAAAATATCATGCCTTGTAAGTTCACCACATCAGTCTATACTTAACCTTATCTACTTGTTTCTTAGGTCACAGTTCTATCTACTTAATTAATCGGTTTTCATCACTGAATTACACAGTACATTTGAAATTCTGGCAAAAAGGGGCACATTTGTTTCTTTCAAAAACACAAAGAAATTATCAAAGTAAAATTTCAGAACAACAACAAAACATAAGTTAAGATGGCTCATTGGAAAAAGCAAAGAACGAGACACTACCTTACCAAATTATTGCAATCTCAAACGACAGCTTTTACAAAGATCAGGGTTAAGTCCATTTCAAGTGTTATGACAATTTCTTTTTAGGTTCTACAATTGCATAGTTCTTATAATCAATGAATTAAACATCGCCTATTCTTTAAACGCAAGATTGAAAAGCCCCAATTAAAATTAATTATTATAACAGAAATATTTCTACCATCTTCTATACACATTCTGCACAATAAAAGCCAAAACTTAACAAGGCACAGAAAAACAGTACCTGTGGAGCAACAAGCCTACGAGGAAGAAGCTCTTCATGGCGTCGTGCACAAAATTCCCAAGACAATATCTGAAAAAGTGTAGTGTAACATATTAGCAGAAGAAATTTTATGAGAATCAGAACCCAGTAACAAACAACAGGTATCTAACCTTTAAATCTTGTGTAAACACGATACGAAGCTGACCCTCGCGAACAACACGAAGTTGCTCGTATACACTCTCTTGAACTGCTTTTCCATATTCCAGCATCATTACACCAGAAGGAAATCTACATTCTCTTGGCAAGTCTAGAAACAAAAGCTCATCGATGACTCCACTGCCAAATTTGATCTCATTCAGTCTAGGGAGTACTTCAAAGGTTGCCTCTGTAGACATGCCGCCATGAAACTAATTAGGACTTCAATCTAATAAATTATAAAATACATAAAATGTTAAAAAAAGATGATGCTACATGAGATTCCTAAGCAAAAGAGTTGCATCCACAGACACTCCTCACGACTATTTGTATCCTCTGGTGTTAAGAACCCTTGATAAGGTATATATTTTAATTACAAATCTAAATTTTAAGTCTTTTATTCAGAGTTTCAGTTCCAGAAAGCAACACATTCACAGTTCCATGTTAAACCATGTCCCAGTTTGCAATTCTCCCAGACTTCAACTGTTTTACAGTTATCTCCTCCCACATGAATTCCTACAGTTTTGTAACAGTATCACAATCTTCACTTGACTTGCATTTGTGATTTGAATTGTTCCTTGCTACCAAGATGTATCCCCACACGGGTGAAAGAAACTAAATCAAGTTTAAGATGACAGGCTATACTGAGTCAAACAAAAAATTCCCATGACACATAAGACCATTTCTATGCAATTTTTACCAGAGTGAGCTAAACCACGATAAAATTTCCCAAACCATGATATGCAAAGCAGAATTCACATAAAACTGCACATTTGCTTACCGAAACCTCTTCCAGATTTAGAACCACAAATGTCACACTGCCATGCATCCTGGCCAAAAAGAAAAACAAGAAAGATACACATGTGAGTCGACCATGTTGGCAGGTAACATAAACAAAAATAATTTCTAAGTGGATGAAGTACTCATAAAATAGAAGAATCCTTTGTACAAGTAAGTATGAGAATCATGTCATGCAACTGACAGAAGATTCTGATGGGAATATGCTACCATATAAGTCAAATTTTGCGGGATAACAATTCTAATATACTAGAAGCACTAACAAGAGCATAAACTGACCATAGAAGCCTGGGGGAAAACACCAAGCGCATGATGCCCAACATTGTCATATAAAGACAAGCACCATCTTTTCTTAGCACGAGGGGAGTAATACTCTGTCACAAACTTCCTCCAATACGCAATACTATTGTCCTGTCAATAATTTAAATCGACACATCATTAGATAAATTTGACTGACAATTTCAATCTGTAATATTCAGATACATCACGAAAAGTAATGTAACCCATGTGAAGAGGAACTGGAAGGAAAAAAAAAACAGTTTTTCCAAATGAAGTAAATGACAGGGTACTCACAGCTGGTCGTTGCCGCTGATGATACAGATATTGCATCAGCCTACGAGCACAAACACCACCATCATATGGACGCTTATTAATGGAAGATGCTGGCTGCAAAGCTTGTTGTTGAAGTTGCTGTCTCAACTGCAACTGCTGCTGCTGCTGCTGCTGTTGCTGAATATGTGCTCTCTGCAATTGAGGCATGGACTGAAAAATTTGTTGCTGTTGCTGGTGCTGTTGCCGTAGTCTCTGCTGTTGAATCAAGGCATGTAACTGTGGATTCCGTCCTTGGAACTGCATGGAATCTTGTCTTTGCAGTAGTTGCTGTAACACCTGCTGCTGCATAATTTCTTCCTGCTTGATATCCAACCGTGGTTTCTTCTGGACGTGGGCTAAATTATTTGGATCTTGAATAAAAGTTCCAGGAACACGTGCTCCCATGGGAAGGGAAACTTGGCCAGTTTGGGACGTGGGCAAGGATGTAGCACTAGAAGTCCCCTGCTGCCGCAGGTGCTGGTGCTGCTGACCCTGCTGAATTTGTTGGGAATTCTGGTCATGCTGAGAATTCTGTTGCACTACAGAAGAGCCATCCATAATTGATGATCCGGACATGCTAATATTGTTTGACGAGAATGACATAGGGGAAGCTGGTAAGCGTAAGTAGGACTCGTTATTGATGCTTGCACTTCTCTGCAAATGGGGACCACCTGAAAGTACAGAGTTTGCATCTGTGACCAAAGAACTTGCCCCAACACTTGGACCTGAATTTGCCACACTGCTTAAAACTGCATTGTTCATGTCCCCAGAAACCGGACCCAAATTTGAACGCCCAGTTCCAGGAATTGAATTAGAAGAGTTCCCGAAAGATGAGCTCAAGTGAGAGTTAACTACAGACTGAGACTGCCCATCCCCTTGGAAGAAAATTCCAGAACTCGATGAAGATTGCGTTAATCCTCCAGCCACCCGTGAAGGCACCATAGGAGGCCCCGCCCTTTGGTGGCCAGAGTCTAAGTAGCTCTCCAGAGCCAGGCCTGACTAATATTTTTACAATAATTAATACCCTCAAACCCCCCACTCAATTCAACAAAAAGAACTCACACCAATGCAAAAAAAAGCCTCAAAATTTCTCACAAACAGAACACCCCTACCTAATATCCCCACACGATACTAGAACTAACAATTTCAGAACCCCCACTTCAGCCCATCAATAATATCACCACTCATTGGGGATCTAACATAAACAACAAGAAACAACAGCATCAGCACTATGACATTAAAATCTGAAAACACAAACTACACTATATTCCTCAAGAAAAATCACCCGCAAAACCAAAATTAAACACCAACAAACACAGAATCAGCGACTCACACAAATCCCAAACGCAACAAAATCTTGAATTTCTAATTAACCCCCAAAAAACCCTAAATTTTGACAGCTGAGCTACTCCAGAAACACTAACACAACCCTATCAGTCTCGGACCCAACATTGCTAGAGATCGAAAAGCAAAGCAGCTAAGCTCAATTAGCAATTAAACTGAAATAAAATCAACCCAATTAGGTCTTAGCTGAGTTTTCACCACTCATAGACTGAGAATCAAGGACTGAAATCAAACCCAAAATTTTTTCCAACAAATGACCACAATAATTTAACTCGCAGTAAAATTAACACTCGGGAAAGTCTTAATTGAGCAAGAACACAAGAAGATCGAGAGGCACGAACAAATTTCAAACCATAATTAAGCAAAAAAAAAAAAATTTAAAAAAAAAAAAAAATCAGTTCGATCGGAGCAGATAAATATTTTTTAGTTAGTGAAAAAAAAATTGAAGAAATGAAAAAATAAAATTGGGGCAATGAGAAAAATGTAAGGCGGCGACTGACCTCAGAACTCGGGAGAGCTAAAACGAAGCTTTTTAGTTTTTGGAAGCGAAAATTTGCAGAGAGAAACGGAGGAAGAAAGAACAGGACGACGCCGTTTATATACCTAGCGGGAATTGCAGACGGGGGTGACCGGCTGCGTAGGTGGGGCTTTTGCCCTATATTACCGGCTAGGCACTTTGGATCAGGGGACACGTGTCGGTGTTTTGGGTGAGGAATGTAGTCGGTGATAAATCGCCGCGATGTCGACGCGAAGACCCAGGAGACGTGGCGCGGCGTGATTGGAGGATCTCTAGGTTACTTATGATGGGCAGTGAGGATAGTAGTGCCTGGATGAGCCTACGGGGAAAGTGATCTGCTGCGGTCACTTATAGTGTAGTGGGTTTAGAGTCGTACCGTTCAAACTTCTACAATGACCAAAATGGGGAGTAGTGCCAGGTGTTGGTGTGGGATTGGGTAGATCAGGAAGCTGTGGGCGATCGAGCTTTACCATATAAGGGATAGAGACAGACCGTCAGACCGGCACGTGTGACTGACACGTATAAGAACAAGGCCTTCAGACCAACTACGGAGTTCTTAATTACATTAAATTAGCGATTAAGATGGCTTAAAGATGACGTGCTTATAAACTCAAAAGCATACAAATATCACCTCTATGATTACCCTATAACAGTAATACAGTAAGGGCTAAACTGTGTGCTACGCTATTAGCTCTGCGATTTACATGAGAAATTCTAAAATTTGAATAATGGGCCAGAAGTAATCCGACCTCTTCCAATAAGAAACCTAACATGGAATCATCCTCCCGTGTCGCATCAGTAGCATTAAAATTGACATGTTTCGATCAAAAGTATATGTGAAAATCATGTCGAAGAAAATTAAAATTATTGTTATTGTTTATACTATTATGTCAAACTCTATCTTTCATATTCAAGTACATAATCTCTTGTAGATATTTTTTGTCTTATGATAAATTTAAGTAAAGTTAAACTTTCCAGCTTAATTGAATACAAAACTCTCTTTTTTATTTTGAAAGAAAATGTCAATATCATTAGATGACCAGCGAACAAGTCAGAATATAACATACACTTAAAGACAAAAAAAAAATAGCGGGATAACAACCAATCCCCTATCTAAGCAATATAAACTCATTACAAGTCAATTTGAGCCCGCTTTGTAAAGCAAACTCATAAACAAAGAACAACTCAGTGTCTTCTAAAGCAAAATCATTGACTAGCATCCCCATTAGCCAGACGCGCAATTGTGGTACCAACATAGAGCAATTTCCCAGCAAACAAATATGAGTCAATTCCTCATCCATAAGCCGCTTCCTCCAGTCCTAACTCAAGATAGTTACTAATTCTGAATAACTATGATCTGAATTATGACTGACACATTAAAAACCTTAAGCCCATAATGTGAGCCTAGGTTTATAGCCCAGCAACCCAAGTTTGAGCCCAAGCCCAAACTAGAGCAACTAGGATAGCAGCCTTAGCTCCCAGTAACCAAGCTGCCGCTGCCGCCGTCCATCCCTCCTGTGGCAGACCGCGACTGAGCCTGACCATGGCAACCTCAAGCCACAAACGAAGCAACGTCTCCCAGCACACTATACCCCGGGATCGATCACCTTCACTGAAACAACCCAGCACCAAACCGAGATCGAAGGTAATCAAACCTGGCCGCCTCACATAACGCAGTCAAGTAGGAACCAACCCGACGCAACGACACACCTAGTCGCTCTCCTCCCAGAAACCCCGCTGATCTTCCTCGAACAAAATGGTCCCAAGATCCTACTCGATTTGTCACGCCACACACACTCGCGACCTACAACAAGGATTGGCCGGTGAAGACTACCACGCCGCCACAACGCTTTTCTCAGAAACCCTAGAGGCTTTGGTTTGTCTCAGAGTAGCGCTCTGCTTTCTATGTGATTCTTTTCTTTATTTGAAGAATGTGATTTTATAAAACTCTCATTTGACTATGAATAATATAGATAAATTTAAGCAGATTTTCTGATAGATTATTTGTTTATTAATTATCTTTTTCATGTGAGTTAAATAGAGAGATAACTATGAAAAAAGGATAAGCTTCATTTTGTTTTAGAGGGTGATCATTAAAAGGTAGCCTAATGGCCCACATAGTTTGAGAATCATTTACTGAAATACGGCCATACACAGGTCAGGCCGTTTGCAAACTTTGAAGGGATCGAACTTGGACTAAAAATTTTGGGTTGGGCCCAAAAGTCTTGTTTTGGAGACTGGGACATAATCATACATGACTCGTTTTTTTTTTTTTTTTTTTTTTTTCGGGTCAGATTTTTGGACAGAATCAAGCGCGAACCGCTTATCAAATAATATCCTGCTAAAATATTGTTGATGTCATAATTTGGTTAGACAAATACATTTGACTTTTCAACCCATTCCACATAGGACACGTTGAAAGTTCAAAGAGTCCACGTAGGAACTTTCAACGAACTTAAACATTTCGTCGCGAAAGAAAAGATAATCCTGAGATAGAAATAACCATGACTAGTGAAATGCCTGACTTTGGTACTCCAAGTCTTCAACGTTGGATATCCGCCTCTTAAGTCTTGGACGGTCACTACGTGATCGACTCACCACTTTGGATGGCAAGGCAAAAACATATCATGACCTCACTACTAGAAAAGAATAATCCAAAGGAATCAAGAGTCTCAACCCCCAAGACCAAGAGTTTGACCCCCAAGCTTAGAAGCCTCAATCTCTAAGGACTATGACCACGAGCTCCAAAGCAAAAACCTCGACCTCTAGGATCACGCACATGTCGTTGTCATAAAGAGACATGTAGCACCAATTAAGGCAAAATATCACCAACCATGTCAAGTGTCAAGTTCTGACACGAAGCATGGCTCTTAGGCCATGCCTAAGAGTAATTCCAGGAAAAAGGAAACTTGGATAGGCGACACTTGTCTCTTGACCCTTCACCGACCATATCAGATCACATGGTGGTGACACCCACTCCCTAGTCCCCCACTCCCTAGCCAAGGCGGACCTCCTGATGGTCGGCAAATTATTTGTTGAGGGGAAGCTGCGCGGAGCAGAGGGTGTTGGGTAGCGAGCCCAATCTTAGTACCCGGGTGACGGGGGTCAACATACCTGATCAGGGTCGTCGTAGACTGTTTGACAAGTCCCCGTGTCCTATAGGGACGATCTGACAGTAACCGCCGCATGGCGGTCGTTGTAAGAGTGAGGCGTAGCCTTGGGATTCGCCGCTGGCGGATACCCCCCGCTGGATGTAGCAGGAAACAGCGTCGTGTAGAAGTGTTTGGTGGTAGTTAGTGAGCGGAGTTGCGCTCAGTAACGCACAGGGTTTGTAAGATGGAGGGGGTTCTGCCGGCAGTGCCACGTATAGCCGAGGCTGCCTCTTGCAAATTGACAAGTGGAAGTTTCCTAGCGGGGATCCGCCCATAGGAGATTTCGACAGGTGTCAAGTGAGAAGTTCCACTGGCGGGGTTTCGCTCAGCGGACTTCGACACTTGGAAGATGACAAGTGAGAAGTTCCGCTAGCGAGGTTTCGCTCAACGGACTTCTATACTTGGAAGATGACAAGTGAGAAGTTCCGCTAGCGGGGTTTCGCTCAACGGACTTCGATACATGGAAGATGACGAGTGAGAAGTTTCGATACATGGAAGATGACGAGTGAGAAGTTCCGCTAGCGGGGTTTCGCTCAACGGATTTCGACACCTGGAAGATGACAAGTGAGAAGTTCCGGTAGCGGGGTTTCGCTCAACGGACTTCGACACTTGGAAGATGACAGGTGAGAAGTTCCGGTAGCGGGGTTTCTTCCTCCCAAAAGTTGTGGCTTCTTCCAGACGCCTCGTTTGATGGTGGTTGACACGTGGCAAACCCCTAAAGGGTTAGCGTGCGGATGCGTGCCTCCTCTGCCTAGCCGTCTCCTCGCCATTAATGTTAGTAATGATGGATTTCATAACCGAGGCGACGCCTCAGTTAATCAGGAGAGTAACTGTAGCTGTGGGACACGTGTAGGGCTGACATTGACGTCGTTTTTCAATGGACGGCGTAGGACTGTTTGACGTTGACATAAAAGGGGGGGAAGTTGGCATGTTTGATACTGCTCTAAACTTTGAACTGTGCTTCATCTTCTTCAAGCTTTCTGCGTCTGAGATAGGAGAAGAGAGTTGAGGCGATATTGCCGAGTTTTCGTACGTGGAAGAAACGACGACCTCTGGCTCCGAAGACTAGTTCTCACACTGCTGTCAGAGACTCCATC
Source organism: Rosa chinensis (assembly GCF_002994745.2). Classification (NCBI taxonomy): domain Eukaryota; kingdom Viridiplantae; phylum Streptophyta; class Magnoliopsida; order Rosales; family Rosaceae; genus Rosa; species Rosa chinensis. Next base: position 63,985,999 of record NC_037088.1, on the reverse strand, counting down.
GTTGAGGTAGGTACTCTGACTTATATCCCTGTTTCATTGGGTGTCTGCCATGGCGAATTTTTGGGTTTTGGGTGTTCCTGGGATATGTCCTTTGTTGACGTGCTGTGAGGGTGTGAGTGGGTTTGGGGATGATGTATTTGACAGAATTGGGGTTTTTAGGGATTTTATAGGTGGTCGAATCTGGGTTTGAGTGCGTTTGTTCTTGTTTTGGTATTTTCTGGGTTGAGTATTGTTGATGTTCTTGGGCACTGACTGATATAGGGATAAGTTAGATCTTGTGTGAGCTAACCGATTTGGGTTTTAGGGTTTTGGGATGGCCGACGTCATAGAGATTTCGAGCAGTGTGGATTCAGGATCTGAAGTGTCGTTCAGCATGGCGGATAGAAATTTTATTGACTCGTTACGTCCGTCTGCCCGTGCAGGAACCTCACTGCCAGAACCGCTAGAGGTCGAGCCGCTACAGACCATTCCGTGGGACACAGTTATGGGTCGTGCATTGCGTCAGGGGAGTTCTAGGGTGGGGGAGGCCGCCGCTGCCCACACTTTGCACGAAGAGCGCCTAGAGAGCAATAGTGCCTCCAGCGGTTCCGCTGGCGGGGGAGGATACAGAGTCGGCGTGGGTGTTGGAGGACGGCACCCCCGTTGACGAGGCGGGAGGTAGGATGACCGCTGTTGCCGTCAACCGGCTGAAGAGGGTGATCCGGTTGCCCGGCGCTGTGGAGCTGCGTCCGCCGACGGTAGAGGAGAAGGCTTCAATCCTGCCAGTGGGCCACGCCGCGGTGCACGAGGCTATATTCCGCGAGGGAGTGACCTTCCCGCTGGTGCCCAACCTACAGATCCTGGTGTGCGAGTTTGGCATCGCCTTTGGGCAAGTGTGCCCTAACATGTGGCGGTTGCTGCTGGCGCTGAACTCGTTGTGGCGGTTGTTTGGTTGCGAGGGACCGACCGTGGCGGAGGTATTACATTTCTACGAACTGGTGTACGTGAAGCGCCAGGGTTGTAGAGGGCAAGTAAATCTCAGTCGTCCCCAATGAGCGTCGAAGCTGATCGAGAACCTGAGGGACTCGATGTCGTACTGGCAGGGTTCCTTCTGTATTGCCACGGCGGGGTAGGAGTACCAAGTGGGGTCCAACGAGGGGGAGCCGATGTTTAGAATTAAGTCGGAGTTTCAGCCCATCCGAGGTTGTTTGCCGCTTCCGCTGAACACGATTGGCGGGGTTCCTGTTTTTTTTTTTTAGCCTTGTACTCGGTACTAATAGTGACCTTTTTTGTGCAGTGAGGTTGCGGTATAACCTGACTCGTGAGGAAGAGTGCAGCGTGGCACGCATCAGAGGTTGCTGGTGGAATCGCAATTTGCTGGACTTTCGTCTCCTTACAGGCTGGGAGTTGCTGGTGGATCAGCGACTGACTCGTGCCGTTGGTAAGTACCCTTCTCGCTAGATCACAGCCTTGGTGATATTGTCGTGCTGAGTGGTTTGTTACTTCTTCTTCTTTTTTTTTTTTAGAAACTCCGCCGGGGAACAAAGCGAGCCGTGACGCCTTCTGGAATCCATGTACGCGTCTGGGCTGGCGGCTCAGAAGACTCTGGTGAACCCGAAAACGCTGGCGCTGAGCTCGTCTGAGGTCCCGGTGGTGCTGCCAATGCCGCACCACTCCCACCTTGGTGGTGACGGGTTGCCCGCTGTTCAGGCGGGGACAGGCGTGGCAAGCTAGGAAGCGCTGCGGAAAGAGAGAGCGCCGGTGATACGGCGCGGGGTGCCGAAGAAAGAGGTGCGCCAAACGGAGGGTGTCACCATAGCGGGGTTGGAGTCGCCGATGGGGGGTGCGAGGCTTGCCGCTGCTGGAGATACGCGGACCCTTCAGCGAAAACGCCGTCAGCTCGACTCGGGCGGGGAAGAGGAAGAGGTGGAGGTAACCGGGGCCTACGAGCAACCGAAGAAGTCAAGGCAGGCTCTTCCCGAAGCTCCCACTGATGTGGCGACAACAGTGGGTACGAGCGGCTTGGACTCATTTGCCGCTTACGCCGAGTTCCTCAACGACGGTGAACGAGAGTTCCTGTATCACCTCTGCGAGGGGCTGGGGTTCGGCGGCTTTGAGGGGGTTGTTCGGTCGACCGCCGTCAGCGAATCGCCCGTTAGCATAGCCTTTGGGCACGTTGCCGTTGGGCTACATGAGATGTTCCAGGCGGCGTCAAAACAGCCCCTGGTTGAGCGGGAGCTCAGGGAAGAAGTGGCGGTCCTCCAGAGGGAGCTGGGGAAGGCCCAGGAAAAGTTGGCTGATGTCGAGCGACGCTTGACAAAGGCCGACTGCGATGTGGCAGACGCCCGTGGCAAGCTGAACGTGCCATTGAGCGGCACTTGGAGCGGAACGAACAGTTCGCCAAGCTGGAGCAAGACATGTCCCTGCTGCGGGATCGGGTGGCCGCCAAGGAGAAAAAAGTTAAGATCCTTCGGCGGGAGTCCGCCTCCAAACAGGCTGAGATCAAGCGACTAGAGGGTGAAGTCGCTCGCTTGGAAGCTGAGGGGGGCCGTGCTGCGGCCGCCGCTGTTGAGTCATACAAGCAGTCGGAGGAGTACAAGGAGGCACTAACCGAAGCAGCGAAGGCCGGTGCCCTAGCTAATGTGGAGATGCTGCAGCAAAGGGGCGCCATTGACTGGGCGAAAGCGTCGATGCCGTTCGTGCAGCCATCTGAGGAAGCTCCGCCGACAACAAGTACCGCCCCCACTGCTGCCCCTGGTCATGTTGAAGAAGCCCGCTCGAGTAACGGCGAGAGTGGCGGACTTCCAGAGGGCGACTCTCAGCGGACACCTACTCAGTCCGAGGTGTCTCGCGCTGGGTTCCTGGCGGCCCACAGTCGGGCGGATGGCACAATAGAGACCCCCAGTCCCACAGCCCGAGGGTCTGACCAGACGAGCCGTTCATATCAGCCGCAGGCCGCCGGTGGAGATGCTGAAGGTAGCGGAGCCGACCTTGCCAACCCCGCCAACCCCTAAAAGTAGGAGTAGTAAAAATTTTGTAGCCGGTGAGGCATAAATATTTCATGTAATTGACTTTGGGGTGTAAATGAAATTTTGGAACCTAAGCTCCTATACTTTTGTGTTTTTTTTTTTCTTTTGTTTGTGATGATGAGTGTACCGCTAGGGGTCTTGACAAATTTTTTTTTTTTGCCATGAATGAAACATTAAAGGAATTAAAATTGGTCCAAGTGCACAATGTAGCTGGCGTTGCCAGTTGCCCCTAGTGCTGGACTTGGTAACAATGGTTTGAATAATTCCTCGTTTCATTGATAGCTGCCTGAACAGCGTTTACAAAAGCGGGGTCATACCCGTTGGGTAGCTTCCCTGAGCTAAATATTGAACAAAAATTAGCTAAGTCAAGATGCTCTTGGGTAGCGGTATGGCTATTTGTAGTAATACCGAAGGTGCTCGGTATTCCAGGGATGGGTCGTTGTGACGCCATCCTTGTCCATTAAGTAGAAGGTGCCTGAGCTCGCGACCTCTACAATTTTGTATGGACCTTCCCAAGTTGGGCGGAGTTTTGTTGGCGGTGGTATGACTTCTTTCATTACCCAGTCTCCCAGTTGGAGGTTGCGGGCTTTGACCCTGGCGTTGTAGAAACGCGATACCCATCGCTTGTTCTGGAGATTGCGCAAATGGGTTGCGTCTTGTTTTTCCTCTAGGAGATCCCTGTCGAGGTTAACGCCGTCGCTGTTGGTCTCGGGGCAGTAGCCTTCGACCCTAGCGGTTGGTTGGGTTACCTCGATAGGCAGGACGACCTCAGTTCCGAACATCATACAAAAGGGGGTTTCACCTGTGGCGGAAGTTGGGGTTGTCCTGATGGCCCATAGAACTTTCGGGAGCTTCTCCGCCCACAAACCCTTGGCCCTATCGAGCCTCTTCTGCAATAGTTTCTTGATTATCTTGTTTGCCCCCTCGACCTGGCCGTTGGTTTGGGGGTGAGCGACTGATGCAAAGCGCATCTTGGTGCCCAGGTTGGCGGTGAAAGAGATAAGTTCCTTATTGTTTAACTGTGTGCCATTGTCTGTGATGATTGCATGTGGGAAACCGTATCGGCAGTAAATGTTGAGGCGACAATGATGTATTTGAACTGACCTTTGGCGGTTTGGAATTTTTCCATCAAGTTCAGGCCCCATGTTTAGTGAATCCAGGGACCGACGATAACTGACAGGGGTTCCGCCAGGGCATGTGGAAGATCAGTATATTGTTGGCATTTGTGACAAGATTTTGATATCCGCCGGGCGTCATCACCAAGTGTAGGCCAAAAGTAGCCTTGTCGCATTGTGCGATTAGCCAAGGATCTGGCGCCTGAATGATTTCAGCATTCTCGACCATGCATTGTTGCTAGCACGACCTTTCCCTCCTCTGGGGTTAGACAGCGGAGGTTGGGGTGAGTGAATCCTTGGCGGTAAAGTTTGCCGCTCTACATGTTGTAAGGGTTGCTCTCCGCTGGAGCTGTCGCGCCTTGATCTTGTCCTCTGGCAATGTCTCGTTGCATTTGTACTGAATAATTTCGTCCATCCAGCTAGGATTGGCCTCAATGTTAAAGATCTCCGCTAGGGTTTTTGTGATACTTGGCCTGTCCAGAGACTCTACCCTTGTGTCCGCTGGACTCTGGTGTGACTGGGCGGTTGCCAGTCTTGCCAATGAATCAGCCTTGGCGTTCTTTTCCCTGGGGATTTGTGTGATGGTGTGGAACTTGAATTTTTAAGCAGCGTCTTGGCGTACCCTAAGTATGCCTCTAACTGCTGGTCCTTGGCTTGGAAGCTGTCGTTGACCTGGTTAACGACCAACTGAGAGTCCCTGAAGATGTTGACACTGTCGGCCCCTGAATCAATGGCGAGGAGTAGGCCGGCAATGAGTGCCTCATATTCCACCATGTTGTTGGAAGCTTTGAAGTTGAATTTCAGCGCGTACTCGACGCTAAGACCCCCTGGTCCTGTTAAGATGATTCTAGCACCGCTAGCCTTGGAGCAAGCTGAACCGTCCACGTGTAGGTTCCAGTCTGATTGTTGGGGGGCCGGCTCCTCGGCTGTCACCATTTCCATTCCGGGCGGTAGATCTATGTTGGATTCAGGCTGACGCTCAGTAAGCTCAGCAATGAAGTCTGCCACCGCCTGGCCCTTCATGGCGGTTTGTGGTTTGTAATCTATGTCAAACTCGCTAAGCTCGATGACCCACTTGCTGAGGCGTCCCGAATGTTCAGGGTTCTGCATTACTTGCCTCAGTGGTTGGTTGGTTAACACATGGATTGTATGGGCTTGGAAGTACTGGCGGAGACGTCTGGCGGCAACGATGAGTGTGAGAGCAAGCTGCTCCAAGGGAGGATACAGTGTTTCTGCTCCGTTCATGCCCCTACCGGCATAGAATACCGGGAGCTCGTCCTGGCCCTCCCGCCGGATTATGGCGCAGCTTACCACCGACTGAGATACCGCTAAGTAAATGTATAATGTTTCTCCTTGCACAGGAATGGAGAGGAGTGGAACTGCCGCCAGGTATTCCTTCAGGCCTTGAAACGCCGCCTGGCACTCTGGGTTCCAATCGATGACCTTTTTGTGGGTTGTCTTAAGGACTTTGAAAAATGGGGCACACCTGTCGGTCAGTCTGGAGTTGAATCGAGACAGGGCGGTTAGCTTGCCCTAGAGGCACTGGACGTGCACCTTCCACTCCGGGTCTTTTAAGTTGAGGATGGCTTGCACCTTATCAGGGTTGGCCTCGATACCCCGCTCACTGACAATATACCCCAGAAATTTGCTGGCGGTGACGCCAAAGAAACATTTTTCTGGGTTGAGGCGCATACCATAGGTCAGGAGGATGGTTACTATGATTTTTAAGTTTGCCACATGTCCGCTGGCTTTAGTACTCTTGACCAACATTTCGTCTACGTAGACCTCGATTATCTTGCCCAGATGTTCCGCAAACATGGCGTTCATCAGTCGCTGATAAGTTGCTCCTGCGTTCTTCAAACCGAAAGGCATCACATTGTAACAGTACAGGCCTTTGTCGGTGGTGAAGGTGGTGCACTCTTGGTCGTCGGGATGCATCCTGATCTGGTTATAGCTGGAGAACGCATCCATCATGCTGAGGAGCTCGTGTCCGGCGGTTGCATCGACGAGTTGATCGATGCGGGGTAGTGGGAAGCTGTCTTTCGGGCATGCCTTGTTAAGATTTTTGAAGTCGACGCACATCCTCCACCTGCCGCTGGCCTTTTTGACCATAACCAGGTTGGAAATCCACTGGGGATAGATGACCTGGCAGATGAACCCAATGCCCTAGAGCTTGGCAACCTCTTCTCTTATAGCACGGTACTTCTCTTCGTCGAAGGCTCTGCGTTTCTGTTTGATAGGGTAGAAGGATGGTTTGATGCTCAACTTGTGTGAGATGATTTCAGGGGAGATACCTGGCATGTCTGCATATGACCAAGCAAAGACTGTAGCATTGTCACGTAGGAACTGAGTGAGCTCCGCCGCCAGCTTTGGGTCTAATTGAGCGCCTATGCGGACTGTCCGCTCAGGGTGCTCATCAGAGATGCTGACAATCCTCAGTGATGTTTCTGGGTTGACTGGCTCTTTCCTTACGTACTTCTTTTCGTCTTCCCTAGGGTCCTCAAAAATGTTTGGTGGCGGTGCCTGACTGCCTACGTCTAGGATTTCATGGCGGCGGGTTGATTGTGCTATAGTAGTAGAATAACACTGGCGTGCCAACTATTGACTTCCCCTGACATAGCATGTGCCGTTGGGTGTGGGGAATTTCATAAGCAGCATGTACCCGGCGATGATGCATTTGAGTTTGTTGAGCGCTGGCCGACCAATGATGGCGTTATATGAGCTGAAACAATCGACAATTATGAACTCCGTATGTATTTCGGCCATACATGGACTAGTACCGATAACTAGCCGCATATAGTCAGAACCCAGAGGTTGCATGACGTCACCGAAGAAGCTGAGCAATGGTTCATGATCTTGGAGTAATTTTCAGTTCCGCTTAAGGTCGTTGTAACAACCACTGAATATAACTTTGACAGCGGACCCGCTATCAACCAGGATTCTTCCCACTAACATTTTACCGAGAATAGCGTCGATTAAGAAAGGATCGTCATGGGGCAGATGCACTCCGCGTTCCTCCTCCTCTGAGAAGGTAATAGGCTCACAACCAGCCCTTGAGAGTTTGGCGGTTCTTTCATAGCGGATGTTGCAGACTTTCTAGCTCTGTGAGACATGTTGGTGATTGGAGCACCTCCGTCGATGGTATTGATGCGGCCCATGGGCTCAATGTCGGCGATCACAGGTTGCGGTTGGCGTACCTTGAACTGCTCAAGCTTGCCGTCACGGTACAAGGTCTCAATGGCCGTTTTGAGGGCGTTGCAGCTGTTGGTATTGTGACCACTGTCTTCGTGGTATTTGCACCACCTGCCGGTGTTTCTTGGCTTTCCTGTCTTTGGGTACTTCCTCGGGGGTGGCGGCGGGATCTGATCCTTGCACTGATTGTATATTTCTTCATACGAGGCCGTGAGGACTGTGAACACCGCATACCGCTGGGAAGACTCCGTATGCTTGTTGCGGTTGTCCCCATGGGATGGGCGGTTCCCCTTGTAGTGTTGGTCCTTCTGTCGCTTGTTTTGGTACTGGCCCTGCTGCCATTCCCGCTTTTTGTCAGTTGGTGGAGTGTGGGGGGTTTTGTTAGCGGTCCCCTGCTGACTGGAGGAGGGTTGTACTGACTTTGCCAATGCTGCTGGTGGCGGTGGGGTCTCTCCATATGTGATGAATTCTGCTTGGGCATGAATGACCGCCTCACTCATGAGGTGGTCGTATACCGTATTTGGATGATTATAGTTGAGGTGATAGAGAAATGGCCCTTTGAGGAGTCCCTGCTTAAAAGCAGCCGAAGACATTGTTTTATCAAGATCACGGCATTGAGATGCCGCCGCTCACCACCTCGTGACGAACGCCTTCAGTGTTTCCTCCGTGTCCTGCTTAACGTTGAACAATTGGCTTGTGTTGTGATGCCCGGCGGACAGTAGGATAAACCGGGAAAGGAAAGCGTGCAATAATGCCTGGAACGAGTTAATGGATCCCGGCGGGCATTCGAAGAACCAATTCATTGCCTCATTGTCCAGTGTTTCACTGAACAAGTGGCACAGGGTGGTGTCATCGAATCCCTTGTTGTTGGTGACTTTCTTGAAGGTGTCCATATGGACGAAGGGATCAGTCTTACTGCTATAATGTGACATTTTTTGAGTCTTTGCATACGCCGGTCTGACGGCCAGCAAAATTGCAGCGGTAAATGGTCCTAGCCTGGACGCGAAAAGTGGATTTGAAGTTGGTGCTGGGGTTCCTGATTCTCCCCATATTAACCTTTGTTCCAATTGTTGCATCCTTTCCAGTATTTGAGCGGGTGCATCTCCGGCAGGGTCTAGCCTGGTACTCCGCTGAACTGATCCTCGCCTGGGAGCGGGTGGGTTTCCCTCTGTTCTTGCCCGAGGTCTCGATCGGTGAGTGTGCAGTGATGACTCTGCCTCCTGTTCCAACATTAGCTGGGGTAGAGGGGGTGGTCCCATTCCCGCTAACTCTGGTGGGTGCAGCGAGACCTGCATATGCACGACTGGTGTCGGTATTAATGCTCCAGTGTCGGGTCGGCTGTGCCTGGTGCTTCGTGACTGCTCACTTTGTGCCGGGTTGGCGGTTACCTTAGCTCATCAAAGCGGGACACAAGTGTGGCCACTTGCTTTTGGGCTTCGACCTTCTCTTTGCGTTCTTGTTCACGCTCTCTGTTCGCCTTGTGAAGATCCGCCAATGCCAGCTCATACAGAGAGGCGAGGTCTTGGCCTAGCGGGCAGCTGCTACCGGGGTTTGTCTCATCGCCGGGGTTGACCGGGGTGGTGAATAATGCGCGGTTAATGCTTACAGCTGGGATGGTGGGTTGGGGAATGGCAGACTGATCTGCCTGCTCGTCAGCGTCTTCCCCTCTACCGTTAGTCATGGTGATTGTGGCGGGATGTCCTTTTGTTCAAGGGTTCCCACAGACGGCGCCAATGTTGATGCTCAGGTCCGACGGTAGCCGATTCTTCGCTTAACGCGGGTCCGGTGGGCGGACCGCTACTCCGAGGATTAGATGATTTCCGTTTGCTGCAACATGAGAGACAGAGCGTCAGAGGGAGACCGCGCTGGGCGGTCTTCACTTCTCCGATGCCTAAGTCAGTCACTGTATACAAGCAGCACTACAATAAAATGAGTAGTAATTGCGTCATTAATGAGGAGAGAGGAAAGAACCTTTTATAGGTGAGGAAGAGGTTGATCTTCCTCTTGTTTCCGATGTGGGACTGATGTGCTTCAATGTCCAGCGCACGCGCCGCGTCAGCGGTGATCTGGGGGAGGTCCAGGGTTCGAGCGATAGCCCGGCTGGCCGTGCCTTCACAGGTTACCCTCCTGGTGGGAGTCGGTACCCCTGGCGGTACCACGAGCGTGACTTACTATAGCAAATTATGCTCGTTCTGGCACATGTAGGTACACAAGACATGTATGAGAAATTTTTTATCCGACAAAAGTTTTCAGTCTCTATTTAGAGACTTGCTGCATTAAATGATTTACTTGTGCTACTCTTGTGTCTACATGGGCCTTCCAAGAACAATGTGACAAGAGGGTGATAAGTTGCGTAGTGCCTCTCCAAGAAAGAAACTAAAGACAACACAACCGACCAGTAGTCGTGTACTACCTTTGCTACAAGGCAATGTTGTCCCACTATTGAATCACACCATCCAAAATCTCTTGCAAGATGGCAAGATCATCACTCAAAGCACCAATTAATGCTCTTGATCAATACAGTATCATCCTCCTTCTTGATTAAGGAATTCCACTTGCGAACAAGAAAAGCCCTTTGTTCACTCATGATTATCGTTATCAAGTTTGAAAACTTCAAATTTCGTGGTCTCAAATCGGCAGTCTTCAAATCTATAAAATTTTTGAACCATTAATAGTTCATTCCCACTTAACTCCACCAAATAATACTTGTTGAAGCCATCTTGTTTTAAACCTTCTGCAACCAATATAACATCTTCCAAGTCATCTTATCTATCTGCAACCAATATAACGTCTTCCGATCGACTGAAAAAAAAAAATATAACATCTTCCCATAAAGACAAACAATTGAGGATATATGTCAATTTTGCGAATTCATCGTCGATCATCCATTCTCATATTTGCTGAAATTGTAGCCTTGAAGATATAATAGTCGCATAGTTGGTTTAGTTGGATTTCAATATTTCTATATGCAATTATCATATGCAACTCTATCATGTCAAGTTCTTTGCCTATAAAGGGTACAATTAATCATTTTGATTACACGACATGTATGAGAAATTTCTTATCCAATAAAATTGTTCAGTCTCTATTTAGAGATTTGCTGCTTTAAACAATTTACTATTACATTCAACAGAGAAACCATTTACCTATTTCATTTTTTAATGGCCGACACTGAGCTTTATCTTCAATCCACATAACCTCTTGATGAAGTAACATCGTGAAACTAATTGCACGGAGTTAGTGTATGAAATTAAGTTAATTAGGAATTGATGCATATACTTGTCTAGCCGTTTAGTGTATGATTGATGTATATACTTGTCTAGCCGTTGATTTTAATTTCATGATGAATGTAATCATGCAAATCATCATTCTTCTAATTGAAGTGGGTTATTGTTGCCCCAAAACTAAGACAAAATATAAAATTTTGAGACTACTCGCTACTTAGGAGTTTAGAATCAAGCCTAAACGGGAAGCTCAGCCCCACGCCCGTTATTATTATTATTATTATTATTATTATTATTATTATTATTATTATAAAAATGATGATTGTACAGCGAGGGGGACATGTTACCTACACCTCGAGTACTAGTACAAGAATCCTTATTGTTGCCTTACACCAACAAGGCAACCCTAACTCTCTGTGCGTTCGCTAGAGAGAGAAATGACTTTTTTTTATATCTTTGGTCGTTCAGGATTGTGATTTTATTTTGTACCTTTCAGTTTTGGGTAGAGAATTAATCAAAATGGTTAATCCATTGTACTTATATATATTGTAACTATCTAAATTGCTTTATATATATACTAGCCTTTCAATTTGCTTTTATATTATTTTTATTTTTAATTTAGAAAAGTTACAGTAATTTCTCTTCTAATTTTGTGGAACCTTCTCCTTTTTTCATGGGATGTATTGCAGTCAATTGACTGTATTATCCTCATATAGAAATAATTTATTTTTAAACATCTATATTATGTAAGGGCATATATGGTACTTCAAATATTATTTTTATTTTTAATTTAGAAAAGTTACAGTAATTTCTCTTCTAATTTTGTGGAACCTTCTCCTTTTTTCATGGGATGTATTGCAGTCAATTGACTGTATTATCCTCATATAGAAATAATTTATTTTTAAACATCTATATTATGTAAGGGCATATATGGTACTTCAAAAATTTAACCATTCCCTCAAGAATTGGCTTAATTATATAAGATATATATATATGGTTAATCCATTTCAGTTTCGGGATTTTTTTTTTTTAAGGGTATTGATGACTACATTAGATTCAATAGTCATTAGTATGGGCTAGAGTCTACCATGTACTTGAATACGAACGGACAAGAATCCCGAACTCTATCAAGCAAATGCAAACTCATTATAAGTTTGTTTTGAGCTCGCTATAGTAGCGAACTTATAGTACAAAAAACAAACTCTGTGTTTTCTAGGGCAAAATCATCAACTAGCCTCCCATTAGCCAAGCACGCAATTGTGGTACCAACAGAATGTCACTTTGTAGCAAACAAATAAGAGCAACTCTTTGTCCATAAGCCGCTTGGGGTGCACCTACCATTCAAGATTTACCAACTCCAATAGAAGCCTTGATCCAAATAGATAGGCACTTGTAGGCCGTAAATCGACCAAAGCCCAAGAAGGTCCAATTCTTAGACCTGGCCATCCCAATCCGCTAAGTAATAAGTGAAGGTGGCAAGACACCCTCCTTGAAAGCTCATGGATTAGGCCCAAGTAGTCCATATGTGAGTCTAGGCCCAAAGGCCCAAACCCAAACCCATACACAAACAACCCTAGCAGGAACACAGGCCATCTCCTGCCATGGTGCTGCCACCAGCAGGATTTCCAAAGGGCGTCCCTTCCACAACATCATTCGCCTCCCGGTTTTGGATCTGTCTACAATCGAGACCGCCAAATCAAGCCCCGTCCAAGCCGACAGAACCACCAAAGACTCGATATGCTGCGTCGCGCTGCTCTCCAACGACCCAACGTTGCTAGCTTTTGCAACGCTGATCACTTACCGGTCAGAAGCAGAAAACTGGCTCCACCCAAATTTCGATCACCCAAAGCACCGAGAAAACAACTGGTACCAAATTACATCCACAGGTCCGAGCGCTAGAACACCGTGCCTAGGCTAGAAGACCACCGAACCCTAGACGGAAGTCCTCTCTGCGCTTGACAAAACCCCTAAGAGAGGAGAGCCTGATGCGCTTAAAGGAAGCGCATAATTTAACCCTGAAATATCGTTAGTAGTATAAGCAAATAGGGATCGTTCTATCCGGGGATTGAGGGTACACTTGTAATTGTGAAACAAATAAAGAAAAGTATTATTTACAAAAGTAAAATAAAGAATATAAATATATACAATTGTATAAACAAATAAAGAATTAAAATAATAAAGTATTATTTACAAAAATAAAATAAAGAATAAATATATACAAGTAAACACAAATAAGGGGGGGATTAGGATTCTTAAAATTAAAATTAAAATAAAGAAAACGTAAAAACATATATACAAGGGTGGAACGCAAGGAACAAAGATCAAAACCAATTCCATGTAATCAAATTCGATTCAAACCCTATAATTGTTCTTCCAAGTCATGAGAAAGGAGTTGATCATGTGAAACATTCGAAAGCAAATGATTTCCCATATTTTACTTTTCAATGCTAATTAACCTAAGCGAAAGCACCTAGATTAATCCTATCAAACATGCAATCAAGCCCTAGAAAGCTAGTCAATCATGACATGTTCAACGCATTAGACATAGAGAAAGGCTATCAACTCAAGTGTACAACTTAGTTATGGAAAAGTCCACCTAATTGCAATTCTCTTCAATTAAATTCGATTCTTGTCCAGAACCTTTACTACTTTTGATTCAAGTTACACAAAACGAAAAGTCGATTTCATGTTCTTAAACCTAGCACCAATTACATGCAAATCCTATAAGTGTCGACCCAAATAAGATAAACATATAAAAGTTTTCTGTAAAGCAAATTTAATCGAACAAACTCACATAAGCAACTTAGAATCACAATTATAAAATTCGAAAACTTTATTTAAACATAGAAATTGGGCTTAAACTTTGCCCTAAACATTATTGTTAACTAGAATTCATAGTTTTACAAAATCAAACAAAGAAAACAAGAGAAAGGATATAATACACCTTGAAAGATGAATGATAAAGCCTTGAGACGAAGAACTTGAAGATCCTTGAAAGCAAGCAATCTTCTAGGGACGACACAAGGGTGGATGGCGGTTGGGAAATTGATGTATTGCATGGCTTCTCTTTCTCTTGGCTTGAAAATGAAGAGCAAGAAAACTAGAGAATGGAAAAGAAATATGGAGAGGAAATGGAGAGACAAGGAGATGGAATGGATGAAGGAATGTATTTGAGAGTGAGAGGAGAATGTGTTTAAATAGGGAAGAAAAAGAAGAGTGAAATGATGAGATGAAGAAAAATAATGAAAGTGGAGTATGAAAGTGGTTTGTAAAATATGTAAAAGATGAGGTAATGATGAAAGCAAAGCATGAAGGTGAAGAAATGTGGAAGTGATGATGATGTTTTAGAGTAGAAAAATGTATCCAAGGAAAAAGAAATGCTTTCTTCATATGGGTGGGAAACATGAATATGTGGTGTTGAGCTGTTTTCAGATCAGTTTCTTCCCCTTTATTCCTTCAATTATTTCTCCATCAAAACTTCAGAATATGCCTTCGACTTCTTCATAAAAAATGTTCCACTATGAGTGTAGATCATCCTCACAAATTTTCAGAGCTTTATTCCATGTGGTTGGGCCGTAAATGCTGCTGGACCTCTTACAGGTCCAGTTTTCCGGTTTTGCTTCTGTAGAAAATTGGGCTGATTGTTTGAAGGCCTTCCACTCATATTTTTCTCTGGTACTCTTCATAAGAAATGATCCTTTGGGTGTCTAGAATGGATCTGGAGAGTTTCAGCTCATTTCGAGTTCATTTGGTCAGGTGGCCGCTCCTTCTTCCTTGCTTGGCTCTGATTTCTCCTAGCCGGAGTAGGAATATGTGTAAAATTGATCTTTTAATACATTTCCATTTTTCTCCATCATTTCCAGGTAATTATGGACCTAACGCTCATTTCACCTTCATTTACTCCAATGTACCTAAAAATAGAAATTGAATTAAAAATAGATTCAGTTAAGGAATTAACTAAGCAAAATGTGAGAAATTAACTATTAAAATACCGCATTAAAATGCTCCTATCAGAGCCCAGCTAGCTGTTCGATGTACTTTACACAGCTTGATTATTGCTCCTCCCCCTCTTCTTCTTCCTTTTTGTTTTATCAAACATTAATGTAATTCTTTGGCCCAACCCCAAATTTTCATATATTTTCTTAGCTCCCAAAAATAGAAAAAATAAAAATAAAAACAAAAACAAAACAACTTTTTTTTTTTGGATGTCATTTTTTATTTTGGATTAGCTGGATACAGATCTTGTTTTTTTCTTTCTTTTCTTTCTTAAAAGCTTTGTTGTCTCTTGGCTGAGAAATTTTATTAGCACAACCCCAATTCATTAATACAGACCTCTCAAATTTTTTTGTCCAATTTTTTTCATGGACTTCCTATTTCACCCCTGTCTCTTTTCCTCTATCTCTCTTTCTCCCTTCTTCTCTCTCCGTTTGAAACCTAAAGTTGATTTTCTCAACTCATCAATCTCTATCTTCTCTCCCTCGAAATTGATTTCTGCCACTCATATCTCTCTTTCCCTCCCTTTCTTTTTGTTCTGGACTCTTAGGCGAAAGTATATAGTTACATGATTTGCGTTTTTATCTTTATTAGTTATTGTCAAATATTATAGAATATCAATTGTACAAAATACAAACAAGCTTACTTAATGCATACATTTAATAAAACGATGGATTCCATGAGCATGACGAAGAATGATGAATTGATAAAGAGAAATATTGATGAGGAAAAGTCAAACTTTTCTATTTTGCATCGTTTCGGTTACTTGAAAGTTTTCAAGATGGTAATTAAAAAAATTTGAAAAATTGTGAATGTGTAATAAATAGAGGACTGTGTGTAAATAAAATTTCTCCTCTTGGCCCAATTCTAAATTTCCATATATTTTGTTAGCTCCCGAAACCAGAAAAAGAAAAAGAAAAACAAAAGATGGGCTACGAAGACGGAGTGGTGTCTTCGAATCCGTTAATTCAGTTGAAAGCCTCACCCAAATTTCGCGCCAAAAAGAGAACTGTCAATTTATCAGCTCGTCTTGACAATTCCAAGGCCAACCCAACAGACTCGCAACTCAATCTCTCTGTGCTCCGATTCACACTCGGTAACTCTGACTCTCTCTCTCTATGAGATTAACATGTGAAATTATTGGGTTTATTGGACATTCTCTCTATGCAGTTGAAATGCTATACTTGTCACATTTGAATGAAAAAAGGAGTTGTTTTGGTAGAGTAGAATCCAATAAACAAAAAATGTTCAAATATATTAGATGTTTCATCATTAGCTCATTCAAAATCAGTTGTTTGCTGATTTTACAGATAATATTAGATCAAGATGAACTGTGCGTACGTGGTTACTGGAGCATACAGATGATGTCTCAAAACCCAATGTACTTGATTGGTTTGAGAAACAGATACCTTCAACTTAACGCCTCAAAATTTATTTAAAGAAGTTAAAAGAGATACAAGGAGAGGGGGACTAAGCCAAAACCTCTCTAGTAAATATCAAACACACAAGAAACTAGCGAAAACGAAACTGTGGAAGACCTAAACAGTCACTATTATATGATGATAGTATGAATGGAGAAATCAAATCCCACCAAACAATAGATATTATTCGAAGATCTTGTTTCTTCCGTTTGACACGTATAGTTACTCTTAATCTGAACAATGTGGCAAATTCAATATGCCACTTCATTGGTCCAGCTTTGTCTGTTCTTTTGGTTTGCACGAAGAGCTTTAAAAGGAGTAGCCTGTCCAACTGAAACCTATTATAACATATTGCCTGCAAGGGTCTTTTTATTGTTTTTCCTTTCTTTCTTTTTTTTGGGAGGCGTGCGCGCGCTTCTATGATGCATGAATGTCTACTTGGCGTGGGTCTATGTAGATTTCTTACTTAATGCATGTGCTGATGGTGAAGAAGAAATAAGAGAGGCTAACTGTAATGCTGCTTGCTAGAGTGATACAATCCAGATCAAGTACATCTTAATTAACTGCTATGGTTCCGATACCACTTTGTTTACTTTACAATTTTGATCAATCAAGATTCTGGACTCTGGGAGATGCTGCCCAAGGGGCAAGGGGACTCGTTCGCTTATTGTACAACCATTGCTGGAAGTTTTGCACCAAAGTGACAGTGGAAATGAAAAAAATACAGGGATTTGTCTTGTTGGCTTCAAGCATGAGGTATGCATATAGTGATAAAGATAGAGCCTGGGCTGGAGCTATTGCAAACAAATTCAGAGGCAAGTGAAAATAGTGAGCCTGGGTTGGACCTTTCACCAAAAAAACTGGAAGTACAGATATATGTAGAGATTCGTAATGAATTTTGAACTTACTTTACATTTGAACTTAGACAGCAATCTTTGTTTAAAGGCTTTTTTTTTTTTACCTCATTATGTTTGTTTGCTCTGATGCATTTGGAATAGATAAGAGATTGGGTGGTCATGAATTTTAAATCCTCTGTATTATATATATAGGCTACAACTCTTAGAATGTAGACTACTCTCAACATAAAGCACAAGTGTGTCCTCTCATCTCTTTTTCAAGAAGTTCATATAACTGCATGTTTATTTAACTGAAGCTGGAAGTTCTTTTCCTACATAACACATGCCATACAATTTGATTAACTAGGTTTGGGTTTAAGTGACTTCTCTGGGATATCCATGTCTGTATTGTTCCATGATTCAGTAGCAATGAAAGCTAATCAAATTTATCTTAAAGGTTGCCGAAAGGGCTGATCTGTTCTGTTTGGTTTATGGTTTGGCGGCAACCATATGGTGCCGAACCATGTGAAGTTGCTGCCTGGAATGGACATATTAAGATATCTTTCAACATCCCTGGTGCAACCTGAAGATGACAACAGTTCCCTTAAAAGTTCACTGCTCACACTTGATTAAACAATTGAATACCTTGTATCAGTAGAAGGTTAGTGAACAAAATCTTATTTCTTTTCTCTCTGCCGCTTCTTTTAACAAACCCTCTCCAGTTAAGCTCACATTTAGGAACCAAGTATGGGGAGCATATATGAGGTTAAGGTACACATCAATGAGACTGAAGAAAGCTTGGATTGTTATAAAAGTTTCCCAAGCCATACACCACAGGCTCTGCAATAAAGGAAAACGGTTAAGAGACGAGAGTCAGCTAGTATTGATTGTAGCAGAATGCCTGAAAAGTTTTGGGAATGCACTGTTGCACATATTTCTATACCTTGATGCGAATAATCTTTCTGATAGCTAAGATAAGGAGGCCTGGCATGAGACTTTGCACATCTGTGATATCATGTTTCAGGATGTATACCTGTCAAAAGCAATGCTAGTTCATCAAATTATCATCTCACAAGAGCTATTTTCTTTTTTTGTCCGACTCACTTATAGGTACATTGTTCAAGTCAACACTTCTGAATTGAGAAGAGAAAAGTAAACTCAGTAGCACACATCACCTGGGCGAGAAAAGTAGACTGTTGTACGTACTGGAGGGAAGCCCCGGAAGGACTAGGCTATGCACTCAAACTCCATCTTCACCCAGAACTTGACCCCTCACCTTGTTGGCATAAAATGGCACTATCAAATGACAAAGTCTTGTATTTTAGCTACCTTAACATCTGTTGAAATGTCTTCTCGATCTGTTATAGATCTGGCCAAGGTTAGAGAGGTTGTTGGCAATTTGGGTTGCACCAGATGATGGAAGATCCTGCTTCCCGAAAGATGAATTTAGTAACATCATTTGCAAGAGAGTATATTTTCTGTATCTCGATCTTAAAAAGCCTGGGAACTGAACTACTGATGCTAATTAATAATAGTAAACTTACTCTTGACCTTATCGAGTCAAAATCATTGATTGACAAAATATTGCAAGTGTTATATATCTTCTTATCGTGCTCTCCCACTGAAGTGTCCTAACTCCTATAGGAATATACATTTCATGCTTTTTGTATGGAATTGAACTAAATTTGCTGCGACCTTCCTTGAGCATAGAGCACCAATATTATCTGATTTGCTATTAAAAGAGATAGAGTTTACCGTTGCCTGAGCTCTTGATTCTACAATTTCTACATTGTTATAGTGAAAAGAAGCTGAAACTGCAGCTTGTTGGAGGAGTATAGATCCAATGGACAGAGTCGGTGTGACAAGACAACCCTGACAACAGTAACAAGTTCATGATCAGGTAAGAGAAGTGTGGCTGAATTCCCAGAAACTGATCAATTGACTTGGAATCCAAAGAAGGGGACGTGAAACACAGAATCCTACGAAAACTTGATCCAGAGCATCTCACCCTGTGCTCACATACCATGCTGGCTTTCTCACACAGAATGTAGATAACGCTGATACTGTATCCAACTTAATTTTTGGCACATAAACCACACACTTGTCATTCTAAATGCTGTTGCCCAATAGGAAAGAAAATGATGAAACACAGTTACTATCGATTTGTTATTGCTTGGTTCTTATTACATCTCTGTCAATACTAAACCCATGGAGCTAAAAATTTCGTGATTGTGGCCTCTTCCTGCTTCATATTGTCAGAAACTTTGGAAGCTAGGGTCTGTGAAATCCACAACTACTGCTGTTGCTTTAGACTGCCAAATTGCCAATCGACATCAATGGCACCATAAACCAAAACCACACTCACATTACACACATAAAGCAAATTTAACACGTACGATAGAAAATTAGAAATATAACCAACACAATTACACAAATATAGATTCAAATCCAAATCCAAGTTACGGTAGAGAACTAATTAAGACATCCATCGAACTATGAGCATAGAACTATGTGTTTACGTGCACGATCGATTCCAATTCTAAACCAAAACCAAAACCAAAACCGAATAAAGTCCAAATCCAAATTACATGCATCGAACTATGACCTATCATTTGGCTTCCTTATGCTGGTAATCATTGAGGTGGTTGAACAGAGCATCTGCATCGATGAACAGAGCTGCCTCTGGAAGACAAATCGGACAGTGAAACAACTTCCCCTCATCACATCTCATTACCTTTCGGTCATGAAGGACCTTATGATGCCCCTCGATGTCCGGAAAGTCCTTTTTGCAATGAACACAATACCCTTGCTTCACCTCTTTTTCCAGTTCCTAAAGAGAAGAAACCTATTCAGAACCATATTATTGCCTTTTATTCAGATCTTTTTGCAAAGCATGCGAATTATTTGGATAATGGTCTAGTTGATCGTGTTATCCCATCTTTAATTACTGAGGATGAAAATTCAGCTCTTACTCTTATTCCTACACCGGAGGAAATCTTAGCTGCAGTGAAGTCTTTGGATCTTGATAGTGCTCCGGTCCGGATGGTTTTACAGGTCATTTTTTTGTTTCTTGCTGGGATATAGTTGGTGCTGATGTGGTTAGTGCAATACAGTATTTTTTTTCACTCATGGGCAGTTAATTAATTCATTCAATTCAGGGCTCATTATTTTGATTCCAAAGGTTGATCATGCTGACTCGATTAAACAATTTCGTCCCATTGCGCTTACAAACTTTGTGTTTAAGATTATTCTGAAGATTCTTGCTATTCGGCTTGGCTCTATTGCATCTCGGATAATTTCTCCTCAACAATATGCATTTATCCCAGGCCGAAACATCTCAGATTGTATTCTAACTACTTCGGAATGTTTTAATTTGTTAGACTCTAAGTGCTATGGCGGGAATGTCGCGATCAAGGCAGATATCACTAAGGCCTTTGATACCATCTCTTGGGATTTTCTTCTTCATGTTCTTGAGGCCTTTGGATTTCATCAAAAGTTTGTTCTTTGGATACGAGCTCTTCTTTCTTCTGCTAAGCTCTCTCTTCTAATTAATGGCAGACAAGTGGGTTATTTTTCTTGTGGTAGATGTGTGAGGCATGGTGATCCTCTGTCTCCCTTACTTTTCTGTATCGCTGAGGAAGTTCTTAGCCAGGGTTTATCTACATTAGTGGCTTCTGGTCAACTGCAGCTTATATCTTCGCCACGTGATACTCGAGCTCCTTCTCATGTTTTATTTGCTGACGACGTAATTATTTTTTGTCGGGGCACTTCACGCAATCTTACGTTGCTTATTAATTTCTTTTCTGAATATGGTAGTGCTTCTGGGCAAATTATCAACAAAGCAAAGTCTCATGTTTTTATTAGTAAGCACATTTATCATCGTCGTCACTCTATTGCCACCTCGTTGGGTATTCCTATTGGTTCAACACCCTTTACATACCTGGGAGTCCCTATTTTCATGGGTGTCCGAGGGCAGTTTATTTCCAACAAATTGTTGACAAAATTCGTCTGCGATTCTCAAGTTGGATGGGCTCATATTTGTCTATGGCTGGTCGTCTCCAATTAATTAAATCAGTGATTTATAGCATGCTTGTGTATAGCTTTCAAGTGTATGAATGGCCAATATCTTTACTTCGGCGTCTGGAGGTTTGGTGTAGGAACTTTCTTTGGTCTGGTTCTATTGAGAAAAGAGGTATTCCTTTGGTAGCATGGCGATCTTGTTGTGCTCCAATGAATGAAGGTGGGCTAGGCGTAAAAAAACTAGTGCTTCTTAATCGGTCTCTTCTTTTGAAGCGAGGTTGGGAGATTTTTTCTACAAGGACAAAGGGTTGTTCTTTTATTCGTGATCGCTTTTGGCGTAATGGTAATGTTCTTCGTTCTTATTCTCCTTCATCCATTTGGCTGGGTGTGAAGAAATTTTGGCCTGTTGTACAAGAAAATGCAAGATGGCTAATAGGATCTGGGGATATTTCTTTTTGACAAGATAATTTTCTAGGTCAGCCTCTTGTTGATTTTTTCAGATCTCATAGTGGTATGGCTGATAACCTCTCAGGTTCTGTAGCTAATTTTATTGTAGACAGATCATGGGTTTTTCCTCCATTGCTCCAGCTTCATTTCCCTGCTTTGTGTGAGCTGGTCAGCCAAGTTCCCATTGCTTTGGACCCATCCACGACAGTCACTTTGGTATGGTCCTCTTCCTCATCTAGCGAGCTTACTGCGAACGTTGCTTTTCACTTTTTGCGCCAGCCTTCTCTTTCAGTTGATTGGGGAAGGTGTATATGGTTGAAATTTATTTTGCCAAGAATGTCGTTGTTGATTTGGAAGGTTCTTCGTGGTCGAGTACTTTGTGACGATTTTATGCAAAAAAGAGGTATTGCCTTAGCTTCTAGATGTGTACTATGTCGGAAGGATTGTGAATCTTTGAGTCACATTTTTAGAAGTTGTCCTTTTGCTGAAACCATTTGGAGCTGCATGATAGCAAAGTTTGAGCTTGCTGCTCCCCCTGGTCTTTATATGACATGCTTCAGTTGGGATTGACTAATGGTCGCAGCCCTCAATTAAAGGAATTATGGGTAGCATGCTTCACTTCAATACTTTGGTTCCTTTGGCATGCTAGAAACAAGGCCAAATATGACAATAGATTTATTACTGTAGTAGGGGTGTGCAGGCTAGTCTTTGGACATATTCAATCTGCTAGCCGTATTGCTTCAGGCCACATGCACAATTCAATTCAAGATCTCCGAATTTTCAAGTGTTTTGGTGTGACATGTCGTCCGCGTCATGCTCCACGAATAATAGAGGTGAATTGGCATCCTCCTTTTTTGGGGTGGATCAAGATCAACTCAGATGGAGCTTGGAAGCATGATTTGGCGCGTGGCAGGTATGGTGCGGTTTTTCAGGATTACAGAGGTCATGTTCTTGGTGCTTTTGCTTCTAATTTTGACATCCCAAGCTCGGTTGCAGCAAAGGTTATGGCGGTAATCAAAGCGATTGAACTGGCTTGGGTGAGGGATTGGAAACATGTATGGTTGGAAGTTGATTCTTCTCTTATTCTTGACTTTCTTCGGTCTCCTTCTTTGGTGCCTTGGCAGCTTCGGGTTCAATAGAATAATTGTTTATTTCGCATTTCTCAAATGAATTTTCATTCATCTCATATATTTCACGAAGGGAATCATGTTGCTGATGCCTTAGCAAACTATGGTACGTCTTCTACTGACTTTGTGTGGTGGGATACAACTCCTAGTTTCATTGCTTCAAATTGTAATGAAGACCGTTTAGGTCTTCCGAAGTTTAGAGTTCATTAGATTGTTTTTCTTTGTGGTTTTCTGTTAGTATGGAGATTTTGGCTTAGTCCCCCTCCATTGTAACTTCTCTTTTTCTCTAATAAATTTTTTGGGGTGTTAGGGACTCCTCCCTCACCCTGCTTCAAAAAAAAAAAAAAAAACGAGTTAACATCAATCAATGATATGCTTATGGAATTCAGAAAGAGAAGATAGAGATAATAGATGAATCAAAATGAGTTGCATTAAATGAGTTTCACAGATCAAATTTTACCTGGCTGATCTTGTCTTTAAGCATGCTGATCTTGTCTTTGAGGTTGCAGCTTTTGACAATCTTCTTCTTGCTCGCCATTTTGATTTTGCACACTCTCTCTCTCTCTCTCTCCAAAACTCTTTTATGAGATTTGGTTTTGGAAGGGACTACTTTATAGAGTAGAGGAGCGAAGGGCAGAGTAGGTGGTAGTGGACGTTCCCGCCTTGGCATATAATGTTCGTGAATCGTGACCCATTTTCGAATTTTCTACTCTTTTGTTCCTAAAAACGCCTTGGTCTTTTCTATCTTGTTTACCAAACGTTCAATAGTTGGAATGGGTTTTTTGGTAATTCTAGTGTAGAAGGTTAAACAGTAAGTAAATATGCTTACATGGTATAACTTTTTTACCTTTTTCTTCCTTGCTCTGATCCTCTCTTAGTCTCTTCTACAAATCTACCCCTCTTCCTGATCGTGAGAGAAAATGGGGAGTGGTGTTGGGAAATGTGAGGAAAGAGATGAAAATTAAAGAGGAAAGAGAAGGAGAGAGGAGAAGGAGTTGTGAGGTCGGATGGTTGTGTACGGTGGTGAGAGTGGCCGACACTCTCTGAAAACGCGTACCGTACACCGCGTTTGTACATGGGGGCTTAAGTTTTAGGTTGTTCATGGTATGGGTTTCTGGAGATTTCCTGCAATTTGAAACCTTGTAAAGGTATGTTGCTTTTGAATAATTGTTCGGTCTCCTTCTTTGGTGCCTTGGCAGCTTCGGGTTCAATGGAATAATTGTTTATTTCGCATTTCTCAAATGAATTTTCATTCATCTCATATATTTCGCGAAGGGAATCTTGTTGCTGATGCCTTAGCAAACTATGGTACGTCTTCTACTGACTTTGTGTGGTGGGATACAACTCCTAGTTTCATTGCTTCAAATTGTAATGAAGACCGTTTGGGTCTTCCGAAGTTTAGAGTTCATTAGATTGTTTTTCTTTGTGGTTTTCTGTTGGTATGGAGGTTTTGTTTAGTCCCCCTCCATTGTAACTTCTCTCTTTTTCTCTAATAATTTTTTTGGGGTGTTAGGGACTCCTCCCTCACCCTACTACAAAAAAAAAAAAAAAAAAAAAAAAAAAAAAAGCGAGTTAACATCAATCAATGATATGCTTATGGAATTCAGAAAGAGAAGATAGAGATAATAGATGAATCAAAATGAGTTGCATTAAATGAGTTTCACAGATCAAATTTTACCTGGTTGATCTTGTCTTTAAGCCTGCTGATCTTGTCTTTGAGGTTGCAGCTTTTGACAATCTTCTTCTTGCTCGCCATTTTGATTTCTCTCTTTCTCTCTCTCTCTCTCTCTCTCTCTCTCTCTCTCTCTCTCTCTCTCTCTCTCTCTCTCTCTCTCTCTCTCTCTCTCTCTCTCTCTCTCTCTCTCTCCAAAACTCTTTTATGAGATTTGGTTTTGGAAGGGACTACTTTATAGAGTAGAGGAGCGAAGGGCAGAGTGGGTGGTGGTGGACGTTCCCGCCTTGGCATATAATGTTCGTGAATCGTGACCCATTTTCGAATTTTCTACTCTTTTGTTCCTAAAAACGCCTTGGTCTTTTCTATCTTGTTTACCAAACGTTCAATAGTTGGAATGGGTTTTTTGGTAATTCTAGTGTAGAAGGTTAAACAGTAAGTAAATATGCTTACATGGTATAACTTTTTTACCCTTTTCTTCCTTGCTCTGATCCTCTCTTAGTCTCTTCTACAAATCTACCCCTCTTCCTGATCGTGAGAGAAAATGGGGAGTGGTGTTGGGAAATGTGAGGAAAGAGATGAAAATTAAAGAGGAGAGAGAAGGAGAGAGGAGAAGGAGTTGTGAGGTCGGATGGTTGTGTACGGTGGTAAGAGTGGCCGACACTCTCTGAAAACGCGTACCGTACACCGCGTTCGTACATGGGGGCTTAAGTTTTAGGTCGTTCATGGTATGGGTTTCTGGAGATTTCCTGCAATTTGAAACCTTGTAAAGGTATGTTGCTTTTGAATAATTGTTCGGTCTCCTTCTTTGGTGCCTTGGCAGCTTCGGGTTCAATGGAATAATTGTTTATTTCGCATTTCTCAAATGAATTTTCATTCATCTCATATATTTCGCGAAGGGAATCTTGTTGCTAATGCCTTAGCAAACTATGGTACGTCTTCTATTGACTTTGTGTGGTGGGATACAACTCCTAGTTTCATTGCTTCAAATTGTAATGAAGACCGTTTGGGTCTTCCGAAGTTTAGAGTTCATTAGATTGTTTTTCTTTGTGGTTTTCTGTTGGTATGGAGGTTTTGTTTAGTCCCCCTCCATTGTAACTTCTCTCTTTTTCTCTAATAATTTTTTTGGGGTGTTAGGGACTCCTCCCTCACCCTGCTACAAAAAAAAAAAAAAAAAAAAAAAAAAACGAGTTAACATCAATCAATGATATGCTTATGGAATTCAGAAAGAGAAGATAGAGATAATAGATGAATCAAAATGAGTTGCATTAAATGAGTTTCACAAATCAAATTTTACCTGGTTGATCTTGTCTTTAAGCCTGCTGATCTTGTCTTTGAGGTTGCAGCTTTTGACAATCTTCTTCTTGCTCGCCATTTTGATTTCTCTCTCTCTCTCTCTCTCTCTCTCCAAAACTCTTTTATGAGATTTGGTTTTGGAAGGGACTACTTTATAGAGTAGAGGAGCGAAGGGCAGAGTGGGTGGTGGTGGACGTTCCCGCCTTGGCATATAATGTTCGTGAATCGTGACCCATTTTCGAATTTTCTACTCTTTTGTTCCTAAAAACGCCTTGGTCTTTTCTATCTTGTTTACCAAACGTTCAATAGTTGGAATGGGTTTTTTGGTAATTCTAGTGTAGAAGGTTAAACAGTAAGTAAATATGCTTACATGGTATAACTTTTTTACCTTTTTCTTCCTTGCTCTGATCCTCTCTTAGTCTCTTCTACAAATCTACCCCTCTTCCTGATCGTGAGAGAAAATGGGGAGTGGTGTTGGGAAATGTGAGGAAAGAGATGAAAATTAAAGAGGAGAGAGAAGGAGAGAGGAGAAGGAGTTGTGAGGTCGGATGGTTGTGTACGGTGGTAAGAGTGGCCGACACTCTCTGAAAACGCGTACCGTACACCGCGTTCGTACATGGGGGCTTAAGTTTTAGGTCGTTCATGGTATGGGTTTCTGGAGATTTCCTGCAATTTGAAACCTTGTAAAGGTATGTTGCTTTTGAACTTGAAGTAAATGTTATCAAATTTGGGTGTCTTGAATGGAGGTCTTGAATCGGCTGATTTGGGTGTCTTGAATTGGTGGATTTTGGTGTTTTGAATTCTGGAGATTGACTTTCAATCAACTGGTTCTTTTGTGACTTGAAGCTTTCGTGATGGTTCAATTGGCGACTTGGGTTCTAGTTTTTGCTTTTACACGGGGATTGTCTTTCATGTCACTACTCTATGCTTTGCATTTTTGTTGTACCCATATATATGCATGCTAAGGGTTTCGGTCTGAGATTTTGATTCCTTTGGTGCATTCTGATGACAGATTTCTGGATTTTCATTATAATTTCTACTGCTTCTGACTAGAATTGGTCATCGTGCCTTCCACCACGGCATCACCCACCGGAATCCCAAGGTTCAGGTCAGCGTCATCGGTTTATTAGAAAGGGTTATGAATCAACGGCTCATTCTAATCTCCAACAGAAAGCTTGCATGATCACAGTAGCTTGAGGTTGAAGTTTCTAGGGGCATTTGTCTTCATAAATACTTTATACTTTTGTGTTGCAGTAACCATTATTGCACATTGCTACATAGAGAAGAGAGATCTTCTCTGTGAACAAGTGCTTCTGTTTATGTGTTTATTGTGCACTCAATAAATTAGCACTGTAACTTTCAGCCAATTTTTTTACTAACTGGGTAAAAAGGTTAATGCTTTTTAGATGGGACTTGGGGACAGCATTCAATAAAATTATGACAAATTACATATAAGTTATTGACAAAATATGACTTAACATATACATCATTTAAAGATTGAACTAAACATATAAGGACTAAATCTTACAAATAAGGACAATTTACTATCCACTTGCCACATGTCATGAGTTAATTTACTTTTTTACCCTTAAATACTTCTTTTGACTTTCAATCCCTTTATAAGGACTAAATCTTACAAATAAGAACAATCTGTTCTCCACTTGCCACATGTCATGAGTTAATTTTTTTTTTTTATCATTAATCACTTATTTTGACTTTTTTTTATGTTACTTCTTTTTTTTTTAGAATAATTCTTTTATATTATTTTTTTTTTCTGAGAATAATACCTTTATTTTACTTCTAAAAAAAAATCTCTTCTTTTTACACATTGCTATGAGAGAAAATCTTAGAGCTCTCTAGCAAATTTCTTTTTCTTCGGTATTGCTAAAAGTGTCATTGGTTAAGTAGTAGCTTCATTTGCAGTAGCAGGAGCAGTAACAGTAGCAGTATAAGGAGCCGTAGTAGTAGCAGGAGCAGTAGCAGTAGCAGGAGCGGGAGCAGTAGCAGTAGCAGGGAGCCGTAGTAGTAGCAGTAGCAGGAGCCATAGTAGTAGCAGGAGTACTAGCAATAGCAGGGAGCCATAGTAGTAGCAAGAGCAGTAGCAGTAGCAGGGAGCTGTAGTAGTAGCAGGAGCACTAGCAGTAGCAGTAGCAGGAGCAGGAGCAATTAGATTTGTCAATCCATGAATGACAGATCAATTCAATTTGAACACTAGCAGATCATATCATTGACAGTAGTCGATCATATCATTGAACCAAATTGCAGATCAAAACACTGAATAGTAGCAGAGCATATCATTGACATAAACTATAAACTATATAGTAGCATATCAATTCAATTTAGCAAATCATATCACTGAACAGTAGCACAACAGCAGTTGCATATCATTGAGACATTGACATAAACAATAATTGGCCTTTCAAAAATCCTTCCTAACTGAGGAATCTTTCGTAGAGTGGATTTGCTTTTAGCAAATCTAAATGCATTTTTCACTTGGGGAATTGTAGACACAGTAGTATTAAGCAAACTTCATACTTAAGGTAATCATAATACAATACTGATGCAAACCTAATGATATAAACCTTGTCAAAAGTGGAAGAAACTACATTATGGACAAGATTCGAATGGAATTTGGACATTATAACTATAGTGAAACTCTGAACTATATGTCAACGCACACTTCATATATAGAAATCTGAATCATTTTGCAACTGCTTCAAGTCCCAGAGTTCAATGAGTACCGTGATGCACTCTAATTCTGCTCGACCTACATAGCATTCCCAGTTTATATTGGGTCACCAGTCATCACCAACTAAAATTGTCTAGATTTTAGTTTTAGAATGATGAACAAAGAAACGATACAGATTCAAAAGGTTCCAAAATCCCAAAAACCAACAAACTCTTCCTTTATAAATTAGACTTGACTTTTGTCGCGGAGCAAATCAATAATAGATTAATAGTACTAACATCTCTCTAATGTGCATTCATTACTCCAAAACACCAATCCTAGATCTATCAATGCAAAACTACCAAGATTTTCACCGACATGCAATCCCATTTCTTCATCCAAACACACATTTTCACACATCCATCAGGATCATCATTGATTCATCATCACCATCTAACATGCTGCTAGCAAATAGAAATTGCACGATGCTAAACACACCGCCAAAATCAAAATCAACTCGATCAAAAACCACAAGCATTCAATCTACGCAGCTCACTAAAATCTCAAAAAAGGGCACTCAAATTTGTCAACTTTTACCTTCAATGAGAGTCAAAAACTGATTCAAGAAGGCATTAACCTGATCCTTGTACAAATACCCAGCCGCCCCAAACCCACCAAAAATTCCCAACCAAGAACAGCCCCACCAAGACAATACCTTTAAGCGCCAACCCACTCTCGCCCTCATCATCATCATCACCTCCGCCGCCGATTTTTTCAATCTCGCCGCCGCCGTCACTCTTGGGATTATTGAAGAGCCACTTGAGGCTCTGTGGCAGAGCAGTGGTGGTCTTCTAGAGGTGGCTGGTCTTGTTCTTGGTTTGTTTGAGAGACGAACATGGCGAGGGGAAGTGGAAGCGGTGGTGGTTGGGTTTGAAGAGGAAAGAAGAGTGGGAGGAGGAGAGGGGAAGCGGAGGTGGTTAGATTTGGCGTTGGTTCCTTGGGTTTTCCGTTTCTGGGTATTGGATATTGGGTCAGTGGCAATACCCGTAAATTGTAATGAAACTCAAGCATTTTGGTCATTTTTCATTAAAATTGAGAGTCAGGCATTTAGTTTTTGGGCCTGGACTCATGTCCTTATTTGTGTAAATCTTTTTAAATGTGAGTTTTATGTGTTTACATCTTTGGTCATGTGCTACTATGTAATTTTCTAAAATATATTTAACTGGGGGTATGCATTTTAGGTTAGCTCAAATTGTGATGGAAGTTGAAAATTTATCGAGTTAGAACTAAGCTAGCGGTTACATTCTTTTTAACAAAAAAGAATAAAGAAAAGTCTCCTAGCTAAAACAAGAAATCATAAATCCTTTTTTGACAAGAATTAATATATATTGTCTTAGCTCCCCAAACCCAGAAAAACAAAAAGAAAAAGAAAAGATGAGCTCCGCAGGCACCGCTCTGTCTTCGAATCCGTTAATTCAGTTGAAAGCCTCACCTAAATTTCGCGCCAAAAAGAAAACTGCCAATTTCTCAGCTCGTCTTGACAATTCCAAGGCCAACCCAACAGACCCACAACTCAATCTCTCTGTGCTCCGCTTCACACTCGGTAACTCTCTCTGTTTCTCTCTGAGATTTGCATGTGAAAATTGATGGGTTTATTGCGGGTGGTGCAGGAATACCTGGGCTGGACGAGTCCTACTTACCCAGATGGATCGGATACGGGTTCGGTTCACTTTTGCTCTTGAACCATTTTGCTGGTTCTGGTTCACCTACCCTAGCACAGCTTGTAAGAAGATAAAGTCATTTTCTTAATTTGTGTGATTCATATTTTACTGGGTTTATATTGATTTTTGTGAATTCCTTTTGGGTTTTGGATAGAGAACAGAGGCCTTGGGTCTATCTTTGGCTGGTTTCTCCATAGCACTTCCCTATCTTGGAAAGTTTCTCAAGGTCATTTTCCCTCTTTGTTTACCTTTTTACTTTTAGAGCTGTGAAAAGTTTGCACTTAAACCTCATAGTATAGGATTGTGAAGGTGAAAATCAGATTTATAAGCCTCTTGTATTGTGAAAGAGATTTAAACCACAATCAATTCCTTTTTCATTTTTAAGATGAAACAACTTATGATATACTCAAATGCTCAAATCGGTAGAGAGCTAGTATTTTTATCTCACAGAAGTGTTAGAATATGGCAATAGCTGTGCGTTTGCATTGCTTGCTCAGCATATTTTAATACATAATTTTTCATGTTTTATTATAGGGTGCTACTCCAATGGATCAAACGAGTATCCCAGAGGGGTGTGAGCAAATATTTATGATATCAGAAACTACCTCAAATACTCGGAAGGAGGACTTGGCTTGGGCTACGTACATTTTGTTGCGCAATACAAACAGCATATCAGTGGTATGCAGCAGATTTTTATTATAAATTGGAATTACACAGTTGAAATGGTATACTGGCAGAGAGAACCAGAGGAAAAGTCGACTAATTTGAATGAAAATGTGACTTGTTTTGGTACACTAGAATCCAATAAATAAATAAATAATGTTTATATATTTTAGATTTTTTGTCATAAGCTCATCAAAAATGTTATTTGCTGATTTTCCAGATAATATCAGTTCGAGATGAACTATGTGTGCGTGGTTACTGGAGCATACCAGATGATGTTTCAAAACCCAATGTACTTGATTGGTTTGAGAAACATATCAGAAGCATTGGCCTCTCTAATTTGAAGGAAACCCTATACCTTCCTCAAATTGAAGGTAGCAATTATATGACATTTGTTTATATCTTTCAGAAAGTAATTGTAGTTAGAATTGTGGAATTTTGCAGATATTAATTAGCCTCACATGAAGATTAGAATTTTGTCCATGCATATATTATAAAGAAAGACAATAGATATTCAAATTCAAAACTAAGAAAAATTTCTAATTGTTCGAAGATCTGATCTTGCTTGATCCTTTTGACTTGTATAGCTACTCTTAATCTGATTAGTATGGCAAATTCCATATGTCACTTCATAGGTCCAACTTTCTCTGTGCTTTGGTTTGCACGGCGAACTTTAAAAGAAGTAGTCTGTCCAACTGAAACCTATTATAACATATTGCCTGCAAGTGTTTTTCCTTTTTTCTGGGAGGTGTGTGTGCGCTTCTATGATAGATGAATGACGGGGTTCTATGTAGATTCCTAACTTAATGCATGTTCTGAGGATGAAGAAGAAATAAGAGAGGCTAACTATAATGCTGCTTGCTGGAGTGATACAATCCAGATCAAGTACTTGTTAATTAATTCTAGAGTTATGGTTCTGACACCACTTTGTTTACTTCAAGTTTGATCATTGTTTCAGATTCTGGACTCTGGGAGATGCTACCCAAGGGGACTCGTTCACTTCTCGTACAACCAGTGCTGCAAGTTTTGCACCCAAGTGACAGTGGAAATGAACAAATTCAGGGATTTGTCTTGTTGGCTTCAAGCATGAGGTATGCATATAGTGATAAAGATAGAGCCTGGGCTGGAGCTCTTGCAAACAAATTCAGAGGCAAGTGAAAATAATTAGTCTGAATTGGAGCTCTCACCATAAAAAACTGAAGGCACAAAGATATATGTAGATTTGTAAAGGATTTTGAACTTCTTTACATTTGAACTTAGACAGCAACCTTTGTTAAAAGCTGTTTTTTGACCTCATTATGTTTCTTTGCTCTGATACATTCGGAATAGATATGAGATTAATTCTTGAATTTTGAAATCCTCTGTATTGTATCTATAGGCTACAACACTTTGAATGTCAACTACTGTCAACATAAAGCATAAGTGTGTCCTCTCATAAGTTTTTTCAAGATAGTTCATATAACTGCAAGTTTATTTTACTGAAGCTGAAGTTGTTTTCCTACATAACACATGCCAAAAAATTGGATTAACTAGGTTTGGGTTTAAGTGACTTCTCTATGATATTCACGTCTCTCTTGTTCCATGATTCAGTAGCAATGAGATCTAAGCCAAAAGGTCTAATCTGTTCTGTTTGCCCTAGGGTTTGCCAGCAACCGTTTGATGCCAAACCATGTGAAGTTGATGCCTGGAATGGACATACTAAGATATCATTCAACATCCCTAGTACAAACTGAAGATCACAATAGTTCCCCTAAAATTTCACTGATCACATTTGAATACTTTACATCAATAGAAAGCTAGTCAACAAAATCTTCTTTCTTTTCTCTCTGCTGCTTCTTTTAACAAACTATCTCCCGTTAAGCTTTCATTTAGGAACCTTCTGTGGGGGGCATATATGATGTTAAGGTACACATCAATGAGATTGAAGAAAGCTTGGAGTTTCATAAAAGTTTCTCCAGGCCATACACCAGGCTCTGCAATAAAGGAAAACAGTTGAGAGATGAGAGTCAGCTAGTATTGACTGTAGCAGAATGCTTGAAAAATTTTAAGAATGCTGTTACATTTTGTTACCTTGATGCGAACAATCTTTCTGATAGCTAAGATTAGGCCTGGCATGAGACTTTGCACATCTGTGATATCATGTTTCAGAGTGTAAACCTGTCACAAGCAATGCTAATTCATCAAATTATCATCTCACGAGAGCTTTTTTTTTCTTCTTTATCTTTTTTTGTCCGACTCACTTATAGGTATATTTTTCAAGCGTACACTTCTGAATTGAGAAGAGATGAGTAAACTCAGAAACACACCTCTCCTGGGCGAGAGAAGTAGACTGTTGTACTGGAGGGAAGCCCTGGAAGGACTAAGCTATGCACACGAACTCCATCTTCACCCAAAACTTGACCCCTTGCCTTATTGGACAAATCAAGAATGAGTTCCAAGGCATAAAATGACACTATGAAAAGACTAAGTTTTGTATTTTAGCTACCTTAACATCTGTTGAAATGTCTTCTCTGTTATAGATCTGGCCAAGGTTAGAGAGGTTGTTGGCAATTTGGGTTGCATCTGATGATGGAAGATCCTGTTTCCGAAAGATGAATTTAGCAACATCATTTGCAAGAGATTGTATTTTCTGCATCTCTTAAGCCTGCTGGGTACTGAACTACTGATGTTAATAAAAGTAAATTTACTCTTGACCTTTCAGGTCAAAATCGTTGATTGACAAAATGTTGCAAGTCTTATCTCCTGATTGTGCTCGCCAACTAAAGTATCTTATTGAAAAATACATTTCATGTTTTTTGTATGGAATTGAGCTAAATTTGCTGCAAACTTCCTCAAGCATAGAGCACCAATATTATCTGATTTTTGCAATTAAAAGAGACAGAGTTTACCGTTGCATTAGCTCTTGATTCTACAATTTCTACATTGTTATAGTGAAAGGAAGCTGAAATTGCAGCTTGTTGGAGGAGTATAGATCCAATAGAAAGAGTCGGTGCGACAAGACAACCCTGACAACAGTAACAAGTTCATGATCAGGTGAGAGAAGTATGGTATAATCCCCAGAAACTCAAGGTACTTAGAATCCAAAGAAGGGGATGTGAAACACAGAATCTTATGAAAACTTTATTGTAGAGCATCTCACCCTGTGCTCACCATGCTGGCTTTCTCACAGAGTGCAGATAATGCTGATACTGTATCTAACTTAATTTTTGGCACATAAACCACACTCCTCATTCCAAATGCTGTTGCCTAGTAGGAAAGAAAATGATGAAACACAGTTACGATTTGGTAATGCTTCGTACTTAATTATTAAATCTCTGTCAAAAATAAACCGATGGAAGCTAAAAAGTTCATGAATGTGGCCTCTACCTGCTTCACATTGTCATAAACTTTGGAAGGGTCAGTGAAATCCACAACTACTCCTGTTGCTTTAGACTGCAAATCGA